>NW_028181232.1:0-81138 GCF_964211825.1 Aythya ferina | reverse complement strand
ACCAACGAGAACCCAACAAAACCCAACAGAGACCCAAAAACCTTAAAAAACACCCCAACCAAGAACGGCATCAACCCCAAAACTGAAAGAAAATACGCAAAAACATAGATCCACCCAAAAACCACCCTAAACCTACCTGAAGTTCTCCAAAACCCACAATCCACACCTATTTAACAGAAAGACCAACAGGAACACAACAAAACCCAACGGAGACCCCAAAACACGTCAAATACACCAAAAAAAAAGAACAGGATCACGCCAAAAAATAGAAGAAACCCCAAATACCATAGATCCACCTCAAAGACACCCTAAACCTACCTGATGTTCTCCTAATCCCAAAGCACACTCCCAACCAACATAAAACACATTAGGAACTCAACGAAACGCAACGGAAACCCCAAAACACTTCAAAATCACCCGAAGAAAGGAGAGGATCACTCCCCCAAAAAGAAGAAAACCCCAAATACCATGAATCCACGTGAAAACTCCCCTAAACCTACCTGAAGTTCTCCAAAACCCACAATTTACCCTTTTACAACACGATGACCATGGAAAACCAATGAAACACAACGAGACCCCAAAACACGTCAAAAACAACACAAAAAGTCCAGGATCATCCCCCCCCCCTCCCCAAACAAAAAAAAAACCTGAATACCATAGATCCACCCCAAAACCACCCTAAACCTACCTGATGTTCTCTGAAACCCACAAATTACCCTTTTCCAACCATGATGACCAAACGAGAACCCAACAAAACAAAACAGAGACCCCAAAAACCTTAAAAAACACCCCAAAACAAGAATGGCATCACCCCGAAAACTGGAAGAAATACGCCAAAACCATAGATCCACCCCAAACCCACCCTAAACCTACCTGATCTTCTCCAAAACCCACAATTTACACTTTTCCACCATGATGACCATGGAAAACCCAATGAAACACAACGGAGACCCCAAAACAAGTCCAAAACACCCCAAAAAATATCGGCATCACCCCCAAAACTGGAAGAAAATACGCCAAAACCATAGATCCACCCAAAACCACCCTAAACCTACCTGATCTTCTCCAAAATCCACAATCCACTCCCTATTTAACATAATGACCAACAAGAACACAACAAAACCCAACGGAGACCCAAAACACATCAAAAACAACGCAAAAAATATCATCACCCCCAAATCTGGAAGAAAATACGCCAAAACCATAGATCACCCCAAAACCACCCTAAACCAACCTGATCTTCTCCAAAACCCACTATATACCCTTTTCTACCATGATGACCAACGAGAACCCCAACAAAACCCAAAGGAGACCCCAAAAACCTTAAAAAACACCCCAACCAAGAATGGCATCACACCCAAAACTGGAAGAAAATACGCCAAAACCATAGATCCACCCCAAAGACACCCTAAACCTACCTGAAGTTCTCCAAAACCCACAATCCACACCTATTTAACATAATGACCAACAAGAACACAACAAAAACTAATGGAGACCCCAAAAAACGTCAAAAACACCCCAAAAAATATCGGCATCACCCCCAAACTGGAAGAAAATACGCCAAAACCATAGATCCACCCCAAAACCACCCTAAACCTACCTGATCTTCTCCAAAACCCACAATTTACACTTTTCCAACATGATGACCAACGAGAAACAACAAAACCCAACGGAGACCCCAAAACACGTCCAAAACACCCAAAACAGAACAGGATCACGCCAAAAAATAGAAGAAAACCCCAATACCATAGATCCACCCCAAAGACACCCTAAACCTACCTGATGTTCTCCTAATCCCAAAGCACACTCCAACCAACATAAAACACATTAGGAACTCAACGAAACGCAACGGAAAACCCCAAAACACTTCAAAATCACCCGAAGAAAGGAGAGGATCACTCCCCCAAAAGAAGAAAACCCCAAATACCATGAATCCACGTGAAAACTCCCCTAACCTACCTGAAGTTCTCCAAACCCCACAATTTACCCTTTTACAACACGGATGACCATGGAAAACCAAATGACACACAACGGAGACCCCAAAACATTTCAAAAACAACACAAAAAAGTCCAGGATCATCCCCCCCACCACCACCACCCCCCAAAAA
Source organism: Aythya ferina (assembly GCF_964211825.1). Lineage (NCBI taxonomy): Eukaryota > Metazoa > Chordata > Aves > Anseriformes > Anatidae > Aythya > Aythya ferina. Next base: position 79,030 of record NW_028181232.1, on the reverse strand, counting down.
AAAAAAAAAAAAAAAAACTGAATACCATATATCCACCCAAAACCACCCTAAACCTACCTGATGTTCTCCAAAACCACAATTTACAATTTTCCACCATGATGACCAACAAGAACACAACAAAACCCAACGGAGACCCCAAAACACATCAAAAACACCCCAAAAAAGAACAGGTTCATGCCAAAAAATAGAAGAAAACCCCAAATACCATAGATCCACCCCAAAGACACCCTAAACCTACCTGATGTTCTCCAAAACCCACAATGTACACTTTTCCACCATGATGACCAACGAGAACACAACAAAACCCAACAGAGACCCCAAAACACGTCCAAAACACCCCAAAAAATATCGGCATCACCCCCAAAAACTGGAAGAAAATCCCCCAAAACCATAGATCAACCCCAAAACCACCCTAAACCTACCTGATCTTCTCCAAAACCCACAATTTACCCTTTTCCACCATGATGACCATGGAAAACCCAATGAAACACAACGGAGACCCCAAAACACGTCCAAAACACCCCAAAAAATATCGGCATCACCCCCAAAACTGGAAGAAAATCCCCCAAAACCATAGATCCACCCCAAAACCACCCTAAACCTACCTGATCTTCTCCAAAATCCACAATCCACTCCTATTTAACATAATGACCAACAAGAACACAACAAAACCCAACGGAGACCCCAAAAACACATCAAAACCACCCCAAAACAGAACAGGTTCATGCCAAAAAATAGAAGAAAACCCCAAATACCATAGATCCACCCCAAAACCACCCTAAACCTACCTGATCTTCTCCAAACCCACAATCCACACCTATTTAACATAATGACCAACAAGAACACAACAAAACCTAATGGAGACCACAAAACACGTCAAAACACCCCAAAAAATATCGGCATCACCCCCAAAACTGGAAGAAAATCCCCCAAAACCATAGATCCACCCCAAAACCACCCTAAACCTACCTGATCTTCTCCAAAATCCACAATCCACTCCTATTTAACATAATGACCAACAAGAACACAACAAAACCCAACGGAGACCCCAAAACACATCAAAACCACCCCAAAACAGAACAGGTTCATGCCAAAAAATAGAAGAAAACCCCAAATACCATAGATCCACCCCAAAACCACCCTAAACCTACCTGATCTTCTCCAAAACCCACAATCCACACCTATTTAACATAATGACCAACAAGAACACAACAAAACCTAATGGAGACCACAAAACACGTCAAAAAACACCCAAAAAATATCGGCATCACCCCCAAAACTGGAAGAAAATACACCAAAACCATAGATCCACCCAAAACCACCCTAAACCTACCTGATCTTCTCCAAAACCCACAATTTACACTTTTCCACCATGATGACCAACGAGAAAACAACAAACCCAACGGAGACCCCAAAACACGTCAAATACACCCAAAAAAAAAGAACAGGATCACGCCAAAAAATAGAAGAAAACCCCAAATACCATAGATCCACCCCAAAGACACCCTAAACCTACCTGATGTTCTCCTAATCCCAAAGCACACTCCCAACCAACATAAAACACATTAGGAACTCAACGAAACGCAACGGAAACCCCAAAACACTTCAAAATCACCCGAAGAAAGGAGAGGATCACTCCCCCAAAAAAGAAGAAAAACCCAAATACCATGAATCCACGTGAAAACTCCCCCTAAACCTACCTGAGTTCTCCAAAAACCCACAATTTACCCTTTTACAACACGATGACCATGGAAAACCCAATGAAACACAACGGAGACCCCAAAACACGTCAAAACAACACAAAAAGTCCAGGATCATCCCCCCCCCCCCCTCCCCAAACAAAAAAAAAAACTGAATACCATAGATCCACCCCAAAACCACCCTAAACCTACCTGATGTTCTCTAAAACCCACAATTTACCCTTTTCACATGATGACCAACGAGAACCCAACAAAACAAAACAGAGACCCCAAAAACCTTAAAAAACACCCCAAACAAGAATGGCATCACCCCCAAAACTGGAAGAAAATACGCCAAAACCATAGATCCACCCCAAAACCACCCTAAACCTACCTGATCTTCTCCAAAACCCACAATTTACACTTTTCCACCATGATGACCAACGAGAACCCAACAAAACCCAACGGAGACCCCAAAACACGTCAAAAACAACACAAAAATTATCGGCATCACCCCCAAATCTGGAAGAAAATACGCCAAAACCATAGATCCACCCCAAAACCACCCTAAACCTACCTGATCTTCTCCAAAACCCACAATTTACACTTTTCCACCATGATGACCAACAAGAACACAACAAAACCCAACGGAGACCCCAAAACACGTCAAAAACAACACAAAAAATATCGGCATCACCCCCAAAACTGGAAGAAAATACGCCAAAACCATAGATCCACCCCCAAACCACACTAAACCTACCTGATCTTCTCCAAAACCCACAATTTACACTTTCCACCATGATGACCAACGAGAACCCAACAAAACCCAACAGGACCCCAAAAACCTTAAAAAACACCCCAACCAAGAACGGCATCAACCCCAAAACTGAAAGAAAATACGCCAAAAACATAGATCCACCCAAAAACCACCCTAAACCTACCTGAAGTTCTCCAAACCCACAATCCACACCTATTTAACAGAAAGACCAACAGGAACACAACAAAACCCAACGGAGACCCCAAAACACGTCAAATACACCCAAAAAAAAAGACAGGATCACCAAAAAATAGAAGAAAACCCCAAATACCATAGATCCACCCCAAAGACACCCTAAACCTACCTGATGTTCTCCTAATCCCAAAGCACACTCCCAACCAACATAAAACACATTAGGGAACTCAACGAAACGCAACGGAAACCCCAAAACACTTCAAAATCACCCGAAGAAAGGAGAGGATCACTCCCCCAAAAAGAAGAAAACCCCAAATACCATGAATCCACGTGAAAACTCCCCTAAACCTACCTGAAGTTCTCCAAAACCCACAATTTACCCTTTTACAACACGATGACCATGGAAAACCCAATGAAACACAACGGAGACCCCAAAACACGTCAAAAACAACACAAAAAGTCCAGGATCATCCCCCCCCCCCCTCCCCAAACAAAAAAAAAAACTGAATACCATAGATCCACCCCAAAACCACCCTAAACCTACCTGATGTTCTCTAAAACCCACAATTTACCCTTTTCCACCATGATGACCAACGAGAACCCAACAAACAAAACAGAGACCCCAAAAACCTTAAAAAACACCCCAAACAAGAATGGCATCACCCCCAAAACTGGAAGAAAATACGCCAAAACCATAGATCCACCCCAAAACCACCCTAAACCTACCTGATATTCTAAAAAACCCACAATTTACCCTTTTCCACCATGATGACCAACGAGAACCCAACAAAACCCAACGGAGACCCCAAAACACGTCAAAAACAACACAAAAATTATCGGCATCACCCCCAAATCTGGAAGAAAATACGCCAAAACCATAGATCCACCCCAAAACCACCCTAAACCTACCTGATCTTCTCCAAAACCCACAATTTACACTTTTCCACCATGATGACCAACAAGAACACAACAAAACCCAACGGAGACCCCAAAACACGTCAAAAACAACACAAAAAATATCGGCATCACCCCCAAAACTGAGAAAAATACGCCAAAACCATAGATCCACCCCCAAACCACACTAAACCTACCTGATCTTCTCCAAAACCCACAATTTACACTTTTCCACCATGATGACCAACGAGAACCCAACAAAACCCAACAGAGACCCCAAAACCTTAAAAAACACCCCAACCAAGAACGGCATCAACCCCAAAACTGAAAGAAAATACGCCAAAAACATAGATCCACCCAAAAACCACCCTAAACCTACCTGAAGTTCTCCAAAACCCACAATCCACACCTATTTAACAGAAAGACCAACAGGAACACAACAAAACCCAACGGAGACCCCAAACACGTCAAATACACCCAAAAAAAAAGAACAGGATCACGCCAAAAAATAGAAGAAAACCCCAAATACCATAGATCCACCTCAAAGACACCCTAAACCTACCTGATGTTCTCCTAATCCCAAAGCACACTCCCAACCAACATAAAACACATTAGGAACTCAACGAAACGCAACGGAAACCCAAACACTTCAAAATCACCCGAAGAAAGGAGAGGATCACTCCCAAAAAGAAGAAAACCCAAATACCATGAATCCACGTGAAAACTCCCCCTAAACCTACCTGAAGTTCTCCAAAACCCCACAATTTACCCTTTTACAACACGATGACCATGGAAAACCCAATGAAACACAACGGAGACCCCAAAACACGTCAAAAACAACACAAAAAGTCCAGGATCATCCCCCCCCCCCTCCCCAAACAAAAAAAAAACCTGATACCATAGATCCACCCCAAAACCACCCTAAACCTACCTGATGTTCTCTAAAACCCACAATTTACCCTTTTCCACCATGATGACCAACGAGAACCCAACAAAACAAAACAGAGACCCCAAAAACCTTAAAAAACACCCCAAACAAGAATGGCATCACCCCGAAAACTGGAAGAAAAATACGCCAAAACCATAGATCCACCCCAAAACCACCCTAACCTACCTGATCTTCTCCAAAACCCACAATTTACACTTTTCCACCATGATGACCATGGAAAACCCAATGAAACACAACGGAGACCCCAAAACAAGTCCAAAACACCCAAAAAATATCGGCATCACCCCCAAAACTGGAAGAAAATACGCCAAAACCATAGATCCACCCCAAAACCACCCTAAACCTACCTGATCTTCTCCAAAATCCACAATCCACTCCTATTTAACATAATGACCAACAAGAACACAACAAAACCCAACGGAGACCCCAAAACACATCAAAAACATCCCAAAAAAGAACAGGTTCATGCCAAAAAATAGAAGAAAACCCCAAATACCATAGATCCACCCCAAAGACACCCTAAACTACCTGATGTTCTCCAAAACCACAATGTACCCTTTTCCACCATGATGACAAATGAGAACGCAAATAAACCCAACAGAGACCCCAAAAACACGTCAAAAAACAACGCAAAAAATATCGGCATCACCCCCAAATCTGGAAGAAAATACGCCAAAACCATAGATCCACCCCAAAACCACCCTAAACCAACCTGATCTTCTCCAAAACCCACTATATACCCTTTTCTACCATGATGACCAACGAGAACCCAACAAAACCCAACGGAGACCCCAAAAACCTTAAAAAACACCCCAAACAAGAATGGCATCACACCCAAAACTGGAAGAAAATACGCCAAAACCATAGATCCACCCCAAAGACACCCTAAACCTACCTGAAGTTCTCCAAAACCCACAATCCACACCTATTTAACATAATGACCAACAAGAACACAACAAAAAACTAATGGAGACCCCAAAAACGTCAAAAACACCCCAAAAAATATCGGCATCACCCCCAAAACTGGAAGAAAATACGCCAAAACCATAGATCCACCCCAAAACCACCCTAAACCTACCTGATCTTCTCCAAAAACCCACAATTTACACTTTTCCAACATGATGACCAACGAGAAAACAACAAAACCCAACGGAGACCCCAAAACACGTCCAAAACACCCCAAAACAGAACAGGATCACGCCAAAAAATAGAAGAAAACCCCAAATACCATAGATCCACCCCAAAGACACCCTAAACCTACCTGATGTTCTCCTAATCCCAAAGCACACTCCCAACCAACATAAACACATTAGGAACTCAACGAAACGCAACGGAAACCCAAAACACTTCAAAATCACCCGAAGAAAGGAGAGGATCACTCCCCCAAAAAGAAGAAAACCCCAAATACCATGAATCCACGTGAAAACTCCCCCTAAACCTACATGAAGTTCTCCAAAACCACAATTTACCCTTTTACAACACGATGACCATGGAAAACCAAATGACACACAACGGAGACCCCAAAACATTTCAAAAACAACACAAAAAGTCCAGGATCATCCCCCCACCACCACCACCCCCCAAAAAAAAAAAAAAAAAAAAAAAACTGAATACCATATATCCACCCCAAAACCACCCTAAACCTACCTGATGTTCTCCAAAACCCACAATTTACAATTTTCCACCATGATGACCAACAAGAACACAACAAAACCCAACGGAGACCCCAAAACACATCAAAAACACCCCAAAAAAGAACAGGTTCATGCCAAAAAATAGAAGAAAACCCCAAATACCATAGATCCACCCCAAAGACACCCTAAACCTACCTGATGTTCTCCAAAACCCACAATGTACACTTTTCCACCATGATGACCAACGAGAACACAACAAAACCCAACAGAGACCCCAAAACACGTCCAAAACACCCCAAAAAATATCGGCATCACCCCCAAAACTGGAAGAAAATACGCCAAAACCATAGATCAACCCCAAAACCACCCTAAACCTACCTGATCTTCTCCAAAACCCACAATTTACCCTTTTCCACCATGATGACCATGGAAAACCCAATGAAACACAACGGAGACCCCAAAACACGTCCAAAACACCCCAAAAAATATCGGCATCACCCCCAAAACTGGAAGAAAATCCCCCAAAACCATAGATCCACCCCAAAACCACCCTAAACCTACCTGATCTTCTCCAAAATCCACAATCCACTCCTATTTAACATAATGACCAACAAGAACACAAACAAAACCCAACGGAGACCCCAAAACACATCAAAACCACCCAAAACAGAACAGGTTCATGCCAAAAAATAGAAGAAAACCCAAATACCATAGATCCACCCCAAAACCACCCTAAACCTACCTGATCTTCTCCAAAACCCACAATCCACAGCCTATTTAACATAATGACCAACAAGAACACAACAAAACCTAATGGAGACCACAAAACACGTCAAAAACACCCCAAAAAATATCGGCATCACCCCCAAAACTGGAAGAAAATACACCAAAACCATAGATCCACCCCAAAACCACCCTAAACCTACCTGATCTTCTCCAAAACCCACAATTTACACTTTTCCACCATGATGACCAACGAGAAAACAACAAAACCCAACGGAGACCCCAAAACACGTCAAATACACCCAAAAAAAAGAACAGGATCACGCCAAAAAATAGAAGAAAACCCCAAATACCATAGATCCACCCCAAAGACACCCTAAACCTACCTGATGTTCTCCTAATCCCAAAGCACACTCCCAACCAACATAAAACACATTAAGGAACTCAACGAAACGCAACGGAAACCCCAAAACACTTCAAAATCACCCGAAGAAAGGAGAGGATCACTCCCCCAAAAAGAAGAAAACCCCAAATACCATGAATCACGTGAAAACTCCCCCTAAACCTACCTGAAGTTCTCCAAAACCACAATTTACCCTTTTACAACACGATGACCATGGAAAACCCAATGAAACACAACGGAGACCCCAAAACACGTCAAAAACAACACAAAAAGTCCAGGATCATCCCCCCCCCCCCTCCCCAAACAAAAAAAAAAACTGAATACCATAGATCCACCCCAAAACCACCCTAAACCTACCTGATGTTCTCTAAAACCCACAATTTACCCTTTTCCACCATGATGACCAACGAGAACCCAACAAAACAAAACAGAGACCCCAAAAACCTTAAAAAACACCCCAAACAAGAATGGCATCACCCCCAAAACTGGAAGAAAATACGCCAAAACCATAGATCCACCCCAAAACCACCCTAAACCTACCTGATATTCTCCAAAACCCACAATTTACACTTTTCCACCATGATGACCAACGAGAACCCAACAAACCCAACAAAGACCCAAAACACGTCAAAACAACACAAAAATTATCGGCATCACCCCCAAATCTGGAAGAAAATACGCCAAAACCATAGATCCACCCCAAAACCACCCTAAACCTACCTGATCTTCTCCAAAACCCACAATCCACACCTATTTAACATAATGACCAACAAGAACACAACAAAACCTAATGGAGACCACAAAACACGTCAAAAACACCCCAAAAAATATCGGCATCACCCCCAAAACTGAAGAAAATACGCCAAAACCATAGATCCACCCCAAAACCACCCTAAACCTACCTGATCTTCTCCAAAACCCACAATTTACCCGTTTCCACCATGATGACCAACGAGAACCCAACAAAACCCAACAGAGACCCAAAAACCTTAAAAAACACCCCAAAAAAGAACGGCATCACCCCCAAAACTGAAAGAAAATCCCCAAAACCATAGATCCACCCCAAAACCACCCTAAACCTACCTGATCTTCTCCAAAACCCACAATCCACACCTATTTAACATAATGACAAACAAGAACACAACAAAACCTAATGGAGACCCCAAAACACGTCAAAAACACCCCAAAAAATATCGGCATCACCCCCAAAACTGGACGAAAATACGCAAAACCATAGATCCACCCCCAAACCACACTAAACCTACCTGATCTTCTCCAAAACCCACAATTTACACTTTTCCACCATGATGACCAACGAGAACCCAACAAAACCCAACAGAGACCCCAAAAACCTTAAAAAACACCCCCAACAAGAACGGCATCAACCCCAAAACTGAAAGAAAATACGCCAAAAACATAGATCCACCCAAAAACCACCCTAAACCTACCTGAAGTTCTCCAAAACCCACAATCCACACCTATTTAACAGAAAGACCAACAGGAACACAACAAAACCCAACGGAGACCCCAAAACACGTCAAATACACCCAAAAAAAAAGAACAGGATCACGCCAAAAAATAGAAGAAAACCCAAATACCATAGATCCACCTCAAAGACACCCTAAACCTACCTGATGTTCTCCTAATCCCAAAGCACACTCCCAACCAACATAAAACACATTAGGAACTCAACGAAACGCAACGGAAACCCCAAAACACTTCAAAATCACCCGAAGAAAGGAGAGGATCACTCCCCCAAAAAGAAGAAAACCCCAAATACCATGAATCCACGTGAAAACTCCCCCTAAACCTACCTGAAGTTCTCCAAAACCCACAATTTACCCTTTTACAACACGATGACCATGGAAAACCCAATGAAACACAACGGAGACCCCAAAACACGTCAAAAACAACACAAAAAGTCCAGGATCATCCCCCCCCCCCCCTCCCCAAACAAACAAAAAAACTGAATACCATAGGATCACCCCAAAACCACCCTAAACCTACCTGATGTTCTCTAAAACCCACAATTACCCTTTTCCACCATGATGACCAACGAGAACCCAACAAAACAAAACAGAGACCCCAAAAACCTTAAAAAACACCCCAAACAAGAATGGCATCACCCCCAAAACTGGAAGAAAATACGCCAAAACCATAGATCCACCCCAAAACCACCCTAAACCTACCTGATCTTCTCCAAAACCCACAATTTACACTTTTCCACCATGATGACCATGGAAAACCCAATGAAACACAACGGAGACCCCAAAACAAGTCCAAAACACCCCAAAAAATATCGGCATCACCCCCAAAACTGGAAGAAAATACGCCAAAACCATAGATCCACCCAAAACCACCCTAAACCTACCTGATCTTCTCCAAAATCCACAATCCACTCCTATTTAACATAATGACCAACAAGAACACAACAAAACCCAACGGAGACCCCAAAACACATCAAAAACATCCCAAAAAGAACAGGTTCATGCCAAAAAATAGAAGAAAACCCCAAATACCATAGATCCACCCCAAAGACACCCTAAACCTACCTGATCTTCTCCAAAACCCACAATGTACCTTTTCCACCATGATGACAAATGAGAACGCAAATAAACCCAACAGAGACCCCAAAACACGTCAAAAACAACGCAAAAAATATCGGCATCACCCCAAATCTGGAAGAAAATACGCCAAAACCATAGATCCACCCCAAAACCACCCTAAACCTACCTGATCTTCTCCAAAACCCACTATATACCCTTTTCTACCATGATGACCAACGAGAACCCAACAAAACCCAACGGAGACCCCAAAAACCTTAAAAAACACCCCAAACAAGAATGGCATCACACCCAAAACTGGAAGAAAATACGCCAAAACCATAGATCCACCCCAAAGACACCCTAAACCTACCTGAAGTTCTCCAAAACCCACAATCCACACCTATTTAACATAATGACCAACAAGAACACAACAAAAACTAATGGAGACCCCAAAAAACGTCAAAAACACCCCAAAAAATATCGGCATCACCCCCAAAACTGGAAGAAAATACGCCAAAACCATAGATCCACCCCAAAACCACCCTAAACCTACCTGATCTTCTCCAAAACCCACAATTTACACTTTTCCAACATGATGACCAACGAGAAAACAACAAAACCCAACGGAGACCCCAAAACACGTCCAAAACACCCCAAAACAGAACAGGATCACGCCAAAAAATAGAAGAAAACCCCAAATACCATAGATCCACCCAAAGACACCCTAAACCTACCTGATGTTCTCCTAATCCCAAAGCACACTCCCAACCAACATAAAACACATTAGGAACTCAACGAAACGCAACGGAAACCCCAAAACACTTCAAAATCACCCGAAGAAAGGAGAGGATCACTCCCCCAAAAAAGAAGAAAACCCCAAATACCATGAATCCACGTGAAAACTCCCCCTAAACCTACCTGAAGTTCTCCAAAACCCACAATTTACCCTTTTACAACACGATGACCATGGAAAACCAAATGACACACAACGGAGACCCCAAAACATTTCAAAAACAACACAAAAAGTCCAGGATCATCCCCCCCACCACCACCACCCCCCAAAAAAAAAAAAAAAAAAAAAAACTGAATACCATATATCCACCCCAAAACCACCCTAAACCTACCTGATGTTCTCCAAAACCCACAATTTACAATTTTCCACCATGATGACCAACAAGAACACAACAAAAACCCAACGGAGACCCCAAAACACATCAAAAACACCCCAAAAAAGAACAGGTTCATGCCAAAAAATAGAAGAAAACCCAAATACCATAGATCCACCCCAAAGACACCCTAAACCTACCTGATGTTCTCCAAAACCCACAATGTACACTTTTCCACCATGATGACCAACGAGAACACAACAAAACCCAACAGAGACCCCAAAACACGTCCAAAACACCCCAAAAAATATCGGCATCACCCCCAAAACTGGAAGAAAATACGCCAAAACCATAGATCAACCCCAAAACCACCCTAAACCTACCTGATCTTCTCCAAAACCCACAATTTACCCTTTTCCACCATGATGACCATGGAAAACCCAATGAAACACAACGGAGACCCCAAAACACGTCCAAAACACCCCAAAAAATATCGGCATCACCCCCAAAACTGGAAGAAAATCCCCCAAAACCATAGATCCACCCCAAAACCACCCTAAACCTACCTGATCTTCTCCAAAATCCACAATCCACTCCTATTTAACATAATGACCAACAAGAAAACAACAAAACCCAACGGAGACCCCAAAACACATCAAAACCACCCCAAAACAGAACAGGTTCATGCCAAAAAATAGAAGAAAACCCCAAATACCATAGATCCACCCCAAAACCACCCTAAACCTACCTGATCTTCTCCAAAACCCACAATCCACACCTATTTAACATAATGACCAACAAGAACACAACAAAACCTAATGGAGACCACAAAACACGTCAAAAACACCCCAAAAAATATCGGCATCACCCCCAAAACTGGAAGAAAATACCCAAAACCATAGATCCACCCCAAAACCACCCTAAACCTACCTGATCTTCTCCAAAACCCACAATTTACACTTTTCCACCATGATGACCAACGAGAAAACAACAAAACCCAACGGAGACCCCAAAACACGTCAAATACACCCAAAAAAAAAGAACAGGATCACGCCAAAAAATAGAAGAAAACCCCAAATACCATAGATCCACCTCAAAGACACCCTAAACCTACCTGATGTTCTCCTAATCCCAAAGCACACTCCCAACCAACATAAAACACATTAGGAACTCAACGAAACGCAACGGAAACCCCAAAACACTTCAAAATCACCCGAAGAAAGGAGAGGATCACTCCCCCAAAAAGAAGAAAACCCCAAATACCATGAATCCACGTGAAAACTCCCCCTAAACCTACCTGAAGTTCTCCAAAACCCACAATTTACCCTTTTACAACACGATGACCATGGAAAACCCAATGAAACACAACGGAGACCCCAAAACACGTCAAAAACAACACAAAAAGTCCAGGATCATCCCCCCCCCCCCTCCCCAAACAAACAAAAAAACTGAATACCATAGATCCACCCCAAAACCACCCTAAACCTACCTGATGTTCTCTAAAACCCACAATTTACCCTTTTCCACCATGATGACCAACGAGAACCCAACAAAACAAAACAGAGACCCCAAAAACCTTAAAAAACACCCCAAACAAGAATGGCATCACCCCGAAAACTGGAAGAAAATACGCCAAAACCATAGATCCACCCCAAAACCACCCTAAACCTACCTGATCTTCTCCAAAACCCACAATTTACACTTTTCCACCATGATGACCATGGAAAACCCAATGAAACACAACGGAGACCCCAAAACAAGTCCAAAACACCCCAAAAAATATCGGCATCACCCCCAAAACTGGAAGAAAATACGCCAAAACCATAGATCCACCCCAAAACCACCCTAAACCTACCTGATCTTCTCCAAAATCCACAATCCACTCCTATTTAACATAATGACCAACAAGAACACAACAAAACCCAACGGAGACCCCAAAACACATCAAAAACATCCAAAAAAGAACAGGTTCATGCCAAAAAATAGAAGAAAACCCCAAATACCATAGATCCACCCCAAAGACACCCTAAACCTACCTGATGTTCTCCAAAACCCACAATGTACCCTTTTCCACCATGATGACAAATGAGAACGCAAATAAACCCAACAGAGACCCCAAAACACGTCAAAAACAACGCAAAAAATATCGGCATCACCCCCAAATCTGGAAGAAAATACGCCAAAACCATAGATCCACCCCAAAACCACCCTAAACCTACCTGATCTTCTCCAAAACCCACTATATACCCTTTTCTACCATGATGACCAACGAGAACCCAACAAAACCCAACGGAGACCCCAAAAACCTTAAAAAACACCCCAAACAAGAATGGCATCACACCCAAAACTGGAAGAAAATACGCCAAAACCATAGATCCACCCCAAAGACACCCTAAACCTACCTGAAGTTCTCCAAAACCCACAATCCACACCTATTTAACATAATGACCAACAAGAACACAACAAAAACTAATGGAGACCCCAAAAACGTCAAAAACACCCCAAAAAATATCGGCATCACCCCCAAAACTGGAAGAAAATACGCCAAAACCATAGATCCACCCCAAAACCACCCTAAACCTACCTGATCTTCTCCAAAACCCACAATTTACACTTTTCCAACATGATGACCAACGAGAAAACAACAAAACCCAACGGAGACCCCAAAACACGTCCAAAACACCCCAAAACAGAACAGGATCACGCCAAAAAATAGAAGAAAACCCCAAATACCATAGATCCACCCCAAAGACACCCTAAACCTACCTGATGTTCTCCTAATCCCAAAGCACACTCCCAACCAACATAAAACACATTAGGAACTCAACGAAACGCAACGGAAACCCCAAAACACTTCAAAATCACCCGAAGAAAGGAGAGGATCACTCCCCCAAAAAGAAGAAAACCCCAAATACCATGAATCCACGTGAAAACTCCCCCTAAACCTACCTGAAGTTCTCCAAAACCCACAATTTACCCTTTTACAACACGATGACCATGGAAAACCAAATGACACACAACGGAGACCCAAAACATTTCAAAAAACAACACAAAAAGTCCAGGATCATCCCCCCCACCACCACCACCCCCAAAAAAAAAAAAAAAAAAAAAAACTGAATACCATATATCCACCCCAAAACCACCCTAAACCTACCTGATGTTCTCCAAAACCCACAATTTACAATTTTCCACCATGATGACCAACAAGAACACAACAAAACCCAACGGAGACCCCAAAACACATCAAAAACACCCCAAAAAAGAACAGGTTCATGCCAAAAAATAGAAGAAAACCCCAAATACCATAGATCCACCCCAAAGACACCCTAAACCTACCTGATGTTCTCCAAAACCCACAATGTACACTTTTCCACCATGATGACCAACGAGAACACAACAAAACCCAACAGAGACCCCAAAACACGTCCAAAACACCCCAAAAATATCGGCATCACCCCCAAAACTGGAAGAAAATACGCCAAAACCATAGATCAACCCCAAAACCACCCTAAACCTACCTGATCTTCTCCAAAACCCACAATTTACCCTTTTCCACCATGATGACCATGGAAAACCCAATGAAACACAACGGAGACCCCAAAACACGTCCAAAACACCCCAAAAAATATCGGCATCACCCCCAAAACTGGAAGAAAATCCCCCAAAACCATAGATCCACCCCAAAACCACCCTAAACCTACCTGATCTTCTCCAAAACCCACAATCCACTCCTATTTAACATAATGACCAACAAGAACACAACAAACCCAACGGAGACCCCAAAACACATCAAAACCACCCCAAAACAGAACAGGTTCATGCCAAAAAATAGAAGAAAACCCCAAATACCATAGATCCACCCCAAAACCACCCTAAACCTACCTGATCTTCTCCAAAACCCACAATCCACACCTATTTAACATAATGACCAACAAGAACACAACAAAACCTAATGGAGACCACAAAACACGTCAAAAACACCCCAAAAAATATCGGCATCACCCCCAAAACTGGAAGAAAATACCCAAAACCATAGATCCACCCCAAAACCACCCTAAACCTACCTGATCTTCTCCAAAACCCACAATTTACACTTTTCCACCATGATGACCAACGAGAAAACAACAAAACCCAACGGAGACCCCAAAACACGTCAAATACACCCAAAAAAAAAGAACAGGATCACGCCAAAAAAATAGAAGAAAACCCCAAATACCATAGATCCACCCCAAAGACACCCTAAACCTACCTGATGTTCTCCTAATCCCAAAGCACACTCCAACCAACATAAAACACATTAGGAACTCAACGAAACGCAACGGAAACCCCAAAACACTTCAAAATCACCCGAAGAAAGGAGAGGATCACTCCCCAAAAAGAAAAAACCCCAAATACCATGAATCCACGTGAAAACTCCCCCTAAACCTACCTGAAGTTCTCCAAAACCCACAATTTACCCTTTTACAACACGATGACCATGGAAAACCCAATGAAACACAACGGAGACCCCAAAACACGTCAAAAACAACACAAAAAGTCCAGGATCATCCCCCCCCCCCCTCCCAAACAAAAAAAAAAACTGAATACCATAGATCCACCCCAAAACCACCCTAAAACCTACCTGATGTTCTCTAAAACCCACAATTTACCCTTTTCCACCATGATGACCAACGAGAACCCAACAAAACAAAACAGAGACCCCAAAAACCTTAAAAAACACCCCAAACAAGAATGGCATCACCCCCAAAACTGGAAGAAAATACGCCCAAAACCATAGATCCACCCCAAAACCACCCTAAACCTACCTGATCTTCTCCAAAACCCACAATTTACCCTTTTCCACCATGATGACCAACGAGAACCCAACAAAACCCAACGGAGACCCCAAAACACGTCAAAAACAACACAAAATTATCGGCATCACCCCCAAATCTGGAAGAAAATACGCCAAAACCATAGATCCACCCCAAAACCACCCTAAACCTACCTGATCTTCTCCAAAACCCACAATCCACTCCTATTTAACATAATGACCAACAAGAACACAACAAAACCTAATGGAGACCACAAAACACGTCAAAAACACCCCAAAAAATATCGGCATCACCCCAAAACTGGAAGAAAATACGCCAAAACCATAGATCCACCCCAAAACCACCCTAAACCTACCTGATCTTCTCCAAAACCCACAATTTACCCGTTTCCACCATGATGACCAACGAGAACCCAACAAAACAAAACAGAGACCCCAAAAACCTTAAAAACACCCCAAAAAAGAACGGCATCACCCCCAAAACTGAAAGAAAATCCCCCAAAACCATAGATCCACCCCAAAACCACCCTAAACCTACCTGATCTTCTCCAAAACCCACAATCCACACCTATTTAACATAATGACAAACAAGAACACAACAAAACCTAATGGAGACCCCAAAACACGTCAAAAACAACACAAAAAATATCGGCATCACCCCCAAAACTGGACGAAAATACGCCAAAACCATAGATCCACCCCCAAACCACACTAAACCTACCTGATCTTCTCCAAAACCCACAATTTACACTTTTTCCACCATGATGACCAACGAGAACCCAACAAAACCCAACAGAGACCCCAAAAACCTTAAAAAACACCCCAAACAAGAACGGCATCAACCCCAAAACTGAAAGAAAATACGCCAAAAACATAGATCCACCCAAAAACCACCCTAAACCTACCTGAAGTTCTCCAAAACCCACAATCCACACCTATTTAACAGAAAGACCAACAGGAACACAACAAACCCAACGGAGACCCCAAAACACGTCAAATACACCCAAAAAAAAAGAACAGGATCACGCCAAAAATAGAAGAAAACCCCAAATACCATAGATCCACCTCAAAGACACCCTAAACCTACCTGATGTTCTCCTAATCCCAAAGCACACTCCCAACCAACATAAAACACATTAGGAACTCAACGAAACGCAACGGAAACCCCAAAACACTTCAAATCACCCGAAGAAAGGAGAGGATCACTCCCCCAAAAAGAAGAAAACCCCAAATACCATGAATCCACGTGAAAACTCCCCCTAAACCTACCTGAAGTTCTCCAAAACCCACAATTTACCCTTTTACAACACGATGACCATGGAAAACCCAATGAAACACAACGGAGACCCCAAAACACGTCAAAAACAACACAAAAAGTCCAGGATCATCCCCCCCCCCCCTCCCCAAACAAACAAAAAAACTGAATACCATAGATCCACCCCAAAACCACCCTAAACCTACCTGATGTTCTCCAAAACCCACAATGTACACTTTTCCACCATGATGACCAACGAGAACCCAACAAAACCAAACAGAGACCCCAAAATCCTTAAAAAACACCCCAAACAAGAATGGCATCACACCCAAAACTGGAAGAAAATCCCCCAAAACCATAGATCCACCCCAAAACCACCCTAAACCTACCTGATCTTCTCCAAAACCCACAATCCACACCTATTTAACATAATGACCAACAAGAACACAACAAAACCTAATGGAGACCCCAAAACACGTCAAAAACACCCCAAAAAATATCGGCATCACCCCCAAAACTGGAAGAAAATACGCCAAAACCATAGATCCACCCCCAAACCACCCTAAACCTACCTGATGTTCTCCAAAACCCACAATTTACCCTTTTCCACCATGATGACCAACGAGAACCCAACAAAACAAAACAGAGACCCCAAAAACCTTAAAAAACACCCCAAACAAGAATGGCATCACCCCCAAAACTGGAAGAAAATCCCCAAAAACCATAGATCCACCCCAAAACCACCCTAAACCTACCTGATCTTCTCCAAAACCCACAATTTACACTTTTCCACCATGATGACCATGGAAAACCCAATGAAACCCAACGGAGACCCCAAAACACGTCAAAAACACCCCAAAAAATATCGGCATCACCCCCATATCTGGAAGAAAATCCCCCAAAACCATAGATCCACCCCAAAACCACCCTAAACCTACCTGATCTTCTCCAAAATCCACAATCCACTCCTATTTAACATAATGACCAACAAGAACACAACAAAACCCAACGGAGACCCCAAAACACATCAAAAACACCCCAAAACAGAACAGGTTCATGCCAAAAAATAGAAGAAAACCCCAAATAACATAGATCCACCTCAAAGACACCCTAAACCTACCTGATGTTCTCCTAATCCCAAAGCACACTCCCAACCAACATAAAACACATTAGGAACTCAACGAAACGCAACGGAAACCCCAAAACACTTCAAAATCACCCGAAGAAAGGAGAGGATCACTCCCCCAAAAAGAAGAAAACCCCAAATACCATGAATCCACGTGAAAACTCCCCCTAAACCTACCTGAAGTTCTCCAAAACCCACAATTTACCCTTTTACAACACGATGACCATGGAAAACCCAATGAAACACAACGGAGACCCCAAAACATTTCAAAAACAACACAAAAAGTCCAGGATCATCCCCCCCACCACCACCACCCCCCAAAAAAAAAAAAAAAAAAAAACTGAATACCATATATCCACCCCAAAACCACCCTAAACCTACCTGATGTTCTCTAAAACCCACAATTTACAATTTTCCACCATGATGACCAACAAGAACACAACAAAACCCAACGGAGACCCCAAAACACATCAAAAACACCCCAAAAAAGAACAGGTTCATGCCAAAAAATAGAAGAAAACCCCAAATATCATAGATCCACCCCAAAGACACCCTAAACCTACCTGATGTTCTCCAAAACCCACAATGTACACTTTTCCACCATGATGACAAATGAGAACGCAAATAAACCCAACAGAGACCCCAAAAACCTTAAAAAACACCCCAAAAA
This sequence comes from Aythya ferina, assembly GCF_964211825.1. Lineage (NCBI taxonomy): Eukaryota > Metazoa > Chordata > Aves > Anseriformes > Anatidae > Aythya > Aythya ferina. The sequence continues at coordinate 60,280 of NW_028181232.1, read as the reverse complement.
AGAACGGCATCACCCCCAAATCTGGAAGAAAATACGCCAAAACCATAGATCCACCCCAAAACCACACTAAACCTACCTGATCTTCTCCAAAACCCACTATATACCCTTTTCTACCATGATGACCAACGAGAACCCAACAAAACCAAACAGAGACCCCAAAAAACTTAAAAAACACCCCAAACAAGAATGGCATCACACCCAAAACATGAAGAAAATACGCCAAAACCATAGATCCACCCCAAAGACACCCTAAACCTACCTGAAGTTCTCCAAAACCCACAATCCACACCTATTTAACATAATGACCAACAAGAACACAACAAAACCTAATGGAGACCCCAAAAAACGTCAAAAACACCCCAAAAAATATCGGCATCACCCCCAAAACTGGAAGAAAATACGCCAAAACCATAGATCCACCCCAAAACCACCCTAAACCTACCTGATCTTCTCCAAAACCCACAATTTACACTTTTCCACCATGATGACCAACAAGAACACAACAAAACCCAACGGAGACCCCAAAACACGTCCAAAACAACCCAGAAAAGAACAGGATCACGCCAAAAAATAGAAGAAAACCCCAAATACCATAGATCCACCCCAAAGACACCCTAAACCTACCTGATGTTCTCCTAATCCCAAAGCACACTCCCAACCAACATAAAACACATTAGGAACTCAACGAAACGCAACGGAAACCCCAAAACACTTCAAAATCACCCGAAGAAAGGAGAGGATCACTCCCCCAAAAAGAAGAAAACCCCAAATACCATGAATCCACGTGAAAACTCCCCCTAAACCTACCTGAAGTTCTACAAAACCCACAATTTACCCTTTTACAACACGATGACCATGGAAAACCAAATGACACACAACGGAGACCCCAAAACATTTCAAAAACAACACAAAAAGTCCAGGATCATCCCCCCCAACCCCACCACCACCCAAAAAAAAAAATAAAAAAACTGAATACCATATATCCACCCCAAAACCACCCTAAACCTACCTGATGTTCTCCAAAACCCACAATTTACAATTTTCCACCATGATGACCAACAAGAACACTACAAAACCAAACGGAGACCCCAAAACACATCAAAAACACCCCAAAAAAGAACAGGTTCATGCCAAAAAATAGAAGAAAACCCCAAATAACATAGATCCACCCCAAAACCACCCTAAACCTACCTGATGTTCTCCAAAACCCACAATGTACCCTTTTCCACCATGATGACCAACGAGAACACAACAAAACCCAACGGAGACCCCAAAACACGTCCAAAACACCCCAAAAAATATCGGCATCACCCCCAAATCTGGAAGAAAATACGCCAAAACCATAGATCCACCCCAAAACCACCCTAAACCTACCTGATCTTCTCCAAAACCCACAATTTACCCTTTTCCACCATGATGACCAACGAGAACCCAACAAAACCAAACGGAGACCCCAAAACACATCAAAAACACCCCAAAAAAGAACAGGTTCATGCCAAAAAATAGAAGAAAACCCCAAATACCATAGATCCACCCCAAAGACACCCTAAACCTACCTGATGTTCTCCAAAACCCACAATGTACCCTTTTCCACCATGATGACCAACGAGAACCCAACAAAAACCCAACAGAGACCCCAAAAACCTTAAAAAACACCCCAAAAAAGAACGGCATCACCCCCAAAACTGAAAGAAAATACGCCAAAACCATAGATCCACCCCAAAACCACCCTAAACCTACCTGATCTTCTCCAAAACCCACAATCCACACCTATTTAACATAATGACAAACAAGAACACAACAAAACCTAATGGAGACCCCAAAACACGTCAAAAACAACACAAAAAAAACGGCATCAACCCCAAAACTGGAAGAAAATACGCCAAAACCATAGATCCACCCCCAAACCACACTAAACCTACCTGATCTTCTCCAAAACCCACAATATACACTTTTCCACCATGATGACCAACGAGAACCCAAAAAAACCCAACAGAGACCCCAAAAACCTTAAAAAACACCCCAAACAAGAACGGCATCACCCCCAAAACTGAAAGAAAATACGCCAAAAACATAGATCCACCCAAAAACCACCCTAAACCTACCTGATCTTCTCCAAAACCCACAATCCACACCTATTTAACAGAAAGACCAACAGGAACACAACAAAACCCAACGGAGACCCCAAAACACGTCAAATACACCCAAAAAAAAAGAACAGGATCACGCCAAAAAATAGAAGAAAACCCCAAATACCATAGATCCACCCCAAAGACACCCTAAACCTACCTGATGTTCTCCTAATCCCAAAGCACACTCCCAACCAACATAAAACACATTAGGAACTCAACGAAACGCAACGGAAACCCCAAAACACTTCAAAATCACCCGAAGAAAGGAGAGGATCACTCCCCCAAAAAGAAGAAAACCCCAAATACCATGAATCCACGTGAAAACTCCCCCTAAACCTACCTGAAGTTCTCCAAAACCCACAATTTACCCTTTTACAACACGATGACCATGGAAAACCCAATGAAACACAACGGAGACCCCAAAACACGTCAAAAACAACACAAAAAGTCCAGGATCATCCCCCCCCCCCTCCCCAAACAAAAAAAAAAAATGAATACCATAGATCCACCCCAAAACCACCCTAAACCTACCTGATGTTCTCTAAAACCCACAATTTACCCTTTTCCACCATGATGACCAACGAGAACCCAACAAAACCCAACAGAGACCCCAAAAACCTTAAAAAACACCCCAAACAAGAATGGCATCACCCCGAAAACTGGAAGAAAATACGCCAAAACCATAGATCCACCCCAAAACCACCCTAAACCTACCTGATCTTCTCCAAAACCCACAATTTACCCTTTTCCACCATGATGACCAACGAGAACCCAACAAAACCCAACGGAGACCCCAAAACACGTCAAAAACAACACAAAAATTATCGGCATCACCCCCAAATCTGGAAGAAAATACACCAAAACCATAGATCCACCCCAAAACCACCCTAAACCTACCTGATCTTCTCCAAAACCCACAATCCACACCTATTTAACATAATGACCAACAAGAACCCAACAAAACCTAATGGAGACCACAAAACACGTCAAAAACACCCCAAAAAATATCGGCATCACCCCCAAAACTGGAAGAAAATACGCCAAAACCATAGATCCACCCCAAAACCACCCTAAACCTACCTGATCTTCTCCAAAACCCACAATTTACCCGTTTCCACCATGATGACCAACGAGAACCCAACAAAACCAAACAGAGACCCCAAAAACCTTAAAAAACACCCCAAAAAAGAACGGCATCACCCCCAAAACTGAAAGAAAATCCCCCAAAACCATAGATCCACCCCAAAACCACCCTAAACCTACCTGATCTTCTCCAAAACCCACAATCCACACCTATTTAACATAATGACAAACAAGAACACAACAAAACCTAATGGAGACCCCAAAACACGTCAAAAACAACACAAAAAATATCGGCATCACCCCCAAAACTGGAAGAAAATCCGCCAAAACCATAGATCCACCCCAAAACCACCCTAAACCTACCTGATGTTCTCTAAAACCCACAATTTACAATTTTCCACCATGATGACCAACAAGAACACAACAAAACCCAACGGAGACCCCAAAACACATCAAAAACACCCCAAAAAAGAACAGGTTCATGCCAAAAAATAGAAGAAAACCCCAAATATCATAGATCCACCCCAAAGACACCCCTAAACCTACCTGATGTTCTCCAAAACCCACAATGTACACTTTTCCACCATGATGACAAATGAGAACGCAAATAAACCCAACAGAGACCCCAAAAACCTTAAAAAACACCCCAAAAAAGAACGGCATCACCCCCAAATCTGGAAGAAAATACGCCAAAACCATAGATCCACCCCAAAACCACACTAAACCTACCTGATCTTCTCCAAAACCCACTATATACCCTTTTCTACCATGATGACCAACGAGAACCCAACAAAACCAAACAGAGACCCCAAAAAACTTAAAAAACACCCCAAACAAGAATGGCATCACACCCAAAACATGAAGAAAATACGCCAAAACCATAGATCCACCCCAAAGACACCCTAAACCTACCTGAAGTTCTCCAAAACCCACAATCCACACCTATTTAACATAATGACCAACAAGAACACAACAAAACCTAATGGAGACCCCAAAAAACGTCAAAAACACCCCAAAAAATATCGGCATCACCCCCAAAACTGGAAGAAAATACGCCAAAACCATAGATCCACCCCAAAACCACCCTAAACCTACCTGATCTTCTCCAAAACCCACAATTTACACTTTTCCACCATGATGACCAACAAGAACACAACAAAACCCAACGGAGACCCCAAAACACGTCCAAAACAACCCAGAAAAGAACAGGATCACGCCAAAAAATAGAAGAAAACCCCAAATACCATAGATCCACCCCAAAGACACCCTAAACCTACCTGATGTTCTCCTAATCCCAAAGCACACTCCCAACCAACATAAAACACATTAGGAACTCAACGAAACGCAACGGAAACCCCAAAACACTTCAAAATCACCCGAAGAAAGGAGAGGATCACTCCCCCAAAAAGAAGAAAACCCCAAATACCATGAATCCACGTGAAAACTCCCCCTAAACCTACCTGAAGTTCTACAAAACCCACAATTTACCCTTTTACAACACGATGACCATGGAAAACCAAATGACACACAACGGAGACCCCAAAACATTTCAAAAACAACACAAAAAGTCCAGGATCATCCCCCCCAACCCCACCACCACCCAAAAAAAAAAATAAAAAAACTGAATACCATATATCCACCCCAAAACCACCCTAAACCTACCTGATGTTCTCCAAAACCCACAATTTACAATTTTCCACCATGATGACCAACAAGAACACTACAAAACCCAACGGAGACCCCAAAACACATCAAAAACACCCCAAAAAAGAACAGGTTCATGCCAAAAAATAGAAGAAAACCCCAAATAACATAGATCCACCCCAAAACCACCCTAAACCTACCTGATGTTCTCCAAAACCCACAATGTACCCTTTTCCACCATGATGACCAACGAGAACACAACAAAACCCAACGGAGACCCCAAAACACGTCCAAAACACCCCAAAAAATATCGGCATCACCCCCAAATCTGGAAGAAAATACGCCAAAACCATAGATCCACCCCAAAACCACCCTAAACCTACCTGATCTTCTCCAAAACCCACAATTTACCCTTTTCCACCATGATGACCAACGAGAACCCAACAAAACCAAACGGAGACCCCAAAACACATCAAAAACACCCCAAAAAAGAACAGGTTCATGCCAAAAAATAGAAGAAAACCCCAAATACCATAGATCCACCCCAAAGACACCCTAAACCTACCTGATGTTCTCCAAAACCCACAATGTACCCTTTTCCACCATGATGACCAACGAGAACCCAACAAAACCCAACAGAGACCCCAAAAACCTTAAAAAACACCCCAAAAAAGAACGGCATCACCCCCAAAACTGAAAGAAAATACGCCAAAACCATAGATCCACCCCAAAACCACCCTAAACCTACCTGATCTTCTCCAAAACCCACAATCCACACCTATTTAACATAATGACAAACAAGAACACAACAAAACCTAATGGAGACCCCAAAACACGTCAAAAACAACACAAAAAAAACGGCATCAACCCCAAAACTGGAAGAAAATACGCCAAAACCATAGATCCACCCCCAAACCACACTAAACCTACCTGATCTTCTCCAAAACCCACAATATACACTTTTCCACCATGATGACCAACGAGAACCCAAAAAAACCCAACAGAGACCCCAAAAACCTTAAAAAACACCCCAAACAAGAACGGCATCACCCCCAAAACTGAAAGAAAATACGCCAAAAACATAGATCCACCCAAAAACCACCCTAAACCTACCTGATCTTCTCCAAAACCCACAATCCACACCTATTTAACAGAAAGACCAACAGGAACACAACAAAACCCAACGGAGACCCCAAAACACGTCAAATACACCCAAAAAAAAAGAACAGGATCACGCCAAAAAATAGAAGAAAACCCCAAATACCATAGATCCACCCCAAAGACACCCTAAACCTACCTGATGTTCTCCTAATCCCAAAGCACACTCCCAACCAACATAAAACACATTAGGAACTCAACGAAACGCAACGGAAACCCCAAAACACTTCAAAATCACCCGAAGAAAGGAGAGGATCACTCCCCCAAAAAGAAGAAAACCCCAAATACCATGAATCCACGTGAAAACTCCCCCTAAACCTACCTGAAGTTCTACAAAACCCACAATTTACCCTTTTACAACACGATGACCATGGAAAACCCAATGAAACACAACGGAGACCCCAAAACACGTCAAAAACAACACAAAAAGTCCAGGATCATCCCCCCCCCCCTCCCCAAACAAAAAAAAAAAATGAATACCATAGATCCACCCCAAAACCACCCTAAACCTACCTGATGTTCTCTAAAACCCACAATTTACCCTTTTCCACCATGATGACCAACGAGAACCCAACAAAACCCAACAGAGACCCCAAAAACCTTAAAAAACACCCCAAACAAGAATGGCATCACCCCGAAAACTGGAAGAAAATACGCCAAAACCATAGATCCACCCCAAAACCACCCTAAACCTACCTGATCTTCTCCAAAACCCACAATTTACCCTTTTCCACCATGATGACCAACGAGAACCCAACAAAACCCAACGGAGACCCCAAAACACGTCAAAAACAACACAAAAATTATCGGCATCACCCCCAAATCTGGAAGAAAATACACCAAAACCATAGATCCACCCCAAAACCACCCTAAACCTACCTGATCTTCTCCAAAACCCACAATCCACACCTATTTAACATAATGACAAACAAGAACACAACAAAACCTAATGGAGACCCCAAAACACGTCAAAAACAACACAAAAAATATCGGCATCACCCCCATATCTGGAAGAAAATCCGCCAAAACCATAGATCCATCCCCAAACCACACTAAACCTACCTGATCTTCTCCAAAACCCACAATTTACACTTTTCCACCATGATGACCAACGAGAACCCAACAAAACCCAACAGAGACCCCAAAAACCTTAAAAAACACCCCAAACAAGAACGGCATCAACCCCAAAACTGAAAGAAAATACGCCAAAAACATAGATCCACCCAAAAACCACCCTAAACCTACCTGAAGTTCTCCAAAACCCACAATCCACACCTATTTAACAGAAAGACCAACAGGAACACAACAAAACCCAACGGAGACCCCAAAACACGTCAAATACACCCAAAAAAAAAGAACAGGATCACGCCAAAAAATAGAAGAAAACCCCAAATACCATAGATCCACCTCAAAGACACCCTAAACCTACCTGATGTTCTCCTAATCCCAAAGCACACTCCCAACCAACATAAAACACATTAGGAACTCAACGAAACGCAACGGAAACCCCAAAACACTTCAAAATCACCCGAAGAAAGGAGAGGATCACTCCCACAAAAAGAAGAAAACCCCAAATACCATGAATCCACGTGAAAACTCCCCCTAAACCTACCTGAAGTTCTCCAAAACCCACAATTTACCCTTTTACAACACGATGACCATGGAAAACCCAATGAAACACAACGGAGACCCCAAAACACGTCAAAAACAACACAAAAAGTCCAGGATCATCCCCCCCCCCCTCCCCAAACAAAAAAAAAAACTGAATACCATAGATCCACCCCAAAACCACCCTAAACCTACCTGATGTTCTCTAAAACCCACAATTTACCCTTTTCCACCATGATGACCAACGAGAACCCAACAAAACAAAACAGAGACCCCAAAAACCTTAAAAAACACCCCAAACAAGAATGGCATCACCCCCAAAACTGGAAGAAAATACGCCAAAACCATAGATCCACCCCAAAACCACCCTAAACCTACCTGATCTTCTCCAAAACCCACAATTTACCCTTTTCCACCATGATGACCATGGAAAACCCAATGAAACACAACGGAGACCCCAAAACAAGTCCAAAACACCCCAAAAAATATCGGCATCACCCCCAAAACTGGAAGAAAATACGCCAAAACCATAGATCCACCCCAAAACCACCCTAAACCTACCTGATCTTCTCCAAAATCCACAATCCACTCCTATTTAACATAATGACCAACAAGAACACAACAAAACCCAACGGAGACCCCAAAACACATCAAAAACATCCCAAAAAAGAACAGGTTCATGCCAAAAAATAGAAGAAAACCCCAAATACCATAGATCCACCCCAAAGACACCCTAAACCTACCTGATGTTCTCCAAAACCCACAATGTACACTTTTCCACCATTATGACCAACGAGAACCCAACAAAACCAAACAGAGACCCCAAAATCCTTAAAAAACACCCCAAACAAGAATGGCATCACACCCAAAACTGGAAGAAAATCCCCCAAAACCATAGATCCACCCCAAAACCACCCTAAACCTACCTGATCTTCTCCAAAACCCACAATCCACACCTATTTAACATAATGACCAACAAGAACACAACAAAACCTAATGGAGACCCCAAAACACGTCAAAAACACCCCAAAAAATATCGGCATCACCCCCAAAACTGGAAGAAAATACGCCAAAACCATAGATCCACCCCAAAACCACCCTAAACCTACCTGATGTTCTCCTAATCCCAAAGCACACTCCCAACCAACATAAAACACATTAGGAACTCAACGAAACGCAACGGAAACCCCAAAACACTTCAAAATCACCCGAAGAAAGGAGAGGATCACTCCCCCAAAAAGAAGAAAACCCCAAATACCATGAATCCACGTGAAAACTCCCCCTAAACCTACCTGAAGTTCTCCAAAACCCACAATTTACCCTTTTACAACACGATGACCATGGAAAACCCAATGAAACACAACGGAGACCCCAAAACACGTCAAAAACAACACAAAAAGTCCAGGATCATCCCCCCCCCCCCTCCCCAAACAAACAAAAAAACTGAATACCATAGATCCACCCCAAAACCACCCTAAACCTACCTGATGTTCTCTAAAACCCACAATTTACCCTTTTCCACCATGATGACCAACGAGAACCCAACAAAACAAAACAGAGACCCCAAAAACCTTAAAAAACACCCCAAACAAGAATGGCATCACCCCGAAAACTGGAAGAAAATACGCCAAAACCATAGATCCACCCCAAAACCACCCTAAACCTACCTGATCTTCTCCAAAACCCACAATTTACCCTTTTCCACCATGATGACCATGGAAAACCCAATGAAACACAACGGAGACCCCAAAACAAGTCCAAAACACCCCAAAAAATATCGGCATCACCCCCAAAACTGGAAGAAAATACGCCAAAACCATAGATCCACCCCAAAACCACCCTAAACCTACCTGATCTTCTCCAAAATCCACAATCCACTCCTATTTAACATAATGACCAACAAGAACACAACAAAACCCAACGGAGACCCCAAAACACATCAAAAACATCCCAAAAAAGAACAGGTTCATGCCAAAAAATAGAAGAAAACCCCAAATACCATAGATCCACCCCAAAGACACCCTAAACCTACCTGATGTTCTCCAAAACCCACAATGTACACTTTTCCACCATTATGACCAACGAGAACCCAACAAAACCAAACAGAGACCCCAAAATCCTTAAAAAACACCCCAAACAAGAATGGCATCACACCCAAAACTGGAAGAAAATCCCCCAAAACCATAGATCCACCCCAAAACCACCCTAAACCTACCTGATCTTCTCCAAAACCCACAATCCACACCTATTTAACATAATGACCAACAAGAACACAACAAAACCTAATGGAGACCCCAAAACACGTCAAAAACACCCCAAAAAATATCGGCATCACCCCCAAAACTGGAAGAAAATACGCCAAAACCATAGATCCACCCCAAAACCACACTAAACCTACCTGATGTTCTCCAAAACCCACAATTTACCCTTTTCCACCATGATGACCAACGAGAACACAACAAAACAAAACAGAGACCCCAAAAACCTTAAAAAACACCCCAAACAAGAATGGCATCACCCCCAAAACTGGAAGAAAATCCCCCAAAACCATAGATCCACCCCAAAACCACCCTAAACCTACCTGATCTTCTCCAAAACCCACAATTTACACTTTTCCACCATGATGACCATGGAAAACCCAATGAAACCCAACGGAGACCCCAAAACACGTCAAAAACACCCCAAAAAATATCGGCATCACCCCCATATCTGGAAGAAAATCCCCCAAAACCATAGATCCACCCCAAAACCACCCTAAACCTACCTGATCTTCTCCAAAATCCACAATCCACTCCTATTTAACATAATGACCAACAAGAACACAACAAAACCCAACGGAGACCCCAAAACACATCAGAAACACCCCAAAACAGAACAGGTTCATGCCAAAAAATAGAAGAAAACCCCAAATACCATAGATCCACCTCAAAGACACCCTAAACCTACCTGATGTTCTCCTAATCCCAAAGCACACTCCCAACCAACATAAAACACATTAGGAACTCAACGAAACGCAACGGAAACCCCAAAACACTTCAAAATCACCCGAAGAAAGGAGAGGATCACTCCCCCAAAAAGAAGAAAACCCCAAATACCATGAATCCACGTGAAAACTCCCCCTAAACCTACCTGAAGTTCTACAAAACCCACAATTTACCCTTTTACAACACGATGACCATGGAAAACCAAATGACATACAACGGAGACCCCAAAACATTTCAAAAACGACACAAAAAGTCCAGGATCCTCCCCCCCACCCCCACCACCCCCCAAAAAAAAAAAAAAAAAAAAAAACTGAATACAATATATCCACCCCAAAACCACCCTAAACCTACCTGATGTTCTCCAAAACCCACAATTTACAATTTTCCACCATGATGACCAACAAGAACAGAACAAAACCCAACGGAGACCCCAAAACACATCAAAAACATCCCAAAAAAGAACAGGTTCATGCCAAAAAATAGAAGAAAACCCCAAATAACATAGATCCACCCCAAAGACACCCTAAACCTACCTGATGTTCTCCAAAACCCACAATTTACAATTTTCCACCATGATGACCAACGAGAACACAACAAAACCCAACGGAGACCCAAAAACACGTCCAAAACACCCCAAAAAATATCGGCATCACCCCCAAAACTGGAAGAAAATACGCCAAAACCATAGATCCACCCCAAAACCACCCTAAACCTACCTGATCTTCTCCAAAACCCACAATTTACACTTTTCCACCATGATGACCATGGAAAACCCAATGAAACACAACGGAGACCCCAAAACACGTCCAAAACACCCCAAAAAATATCGGCATCACCCCCAAATCTGGAAGAAAATACGCCAAAACCATAGATCCACCCCAAAACCACCCTAAACCTACCTGATCTTCTCCAAAACCCACAATCCACTCCTATTTAACATAATGACCAACAAGAACACAACAAAACCCAACGGAGACCCCAAAACACATCAAAAACAACCGAAAAAAGAACAGGTTCATGCCAAAAAATAGAAGAAAACCCCAAATATCATAGATCCACCCCAAAGACACCCTAAACCTACCTGATGTTCTCCAAATCCCACAATGTACCCTTTTCCACCATGATGACAAATGAGAACGCAAATAAACCCAACAGAGACCCCAAAACACGTCAAAAACAACACAAAAAATATCGGCATCACCCCCAAATCTGGAAGAAAATACGCCAAAACCATAGATCCACCCCAAAACCACACTAAACCTACCTGATCTTCTCCAAAACCCACAATTTACCCTTTTCTACCATGATGACCAACGAGAACCCAACAAAACCAAACAGAGACCCCAAAAACCTTAAAAAACACCCCAAAACAGAATGGCATCACACCAAAAACTGGAAGAAAATACGCCAAAACCATAGATCCACCCCAAAGACACCCTAAACCTACCTGAAGTTCTCCAAAACCCACAATCCACACCTATTTAACATAATGACCAACAAGAACACAACAAAACCTAATGGAGACCCCAAAAAACGTCAAAAACACCCCAAAAAATATCGGCATCACCCCCAAAACTGGAAGAAAATACGCTAAAACCATAGATCCACCCCAAAACCACCCTAAACCTACCTGATGTTCTCTAAAACCCACAATTTACCCTTTTCCACCATGATGACCAACGAGAACCCAACAAAACAAAACAGAGACCCCAAAAACCTTAAAAAACACCCAAAACAAGAATGGCATCACACCCAAAACTGGAAGAAAATCCCCAAAAACCATAGATCCACCCCAAAACCACCCTAAACCTACCTGATCTTCTCCAAAACCCACAATTTACCCTTTTCCACCATGATGACCATGGAAAACCCAATGAAACACAACGGAGACCCCAAAACACGTCAAAAACACCCCAAAAAATATCGGCATCACCCCCATATCTGGAAGAAAATCCCCCAAAACCATAGATCCACCCCAAAACCACCCTAAACCTACCTGATCTTCTCCAAAACCCACAATCCACTTCTATTTAACATAATGACCAACGAGAACACAACAAAACCCAACGGAGACCCCAAAACACGTCAAATACACCCAAAAAAAAAGAACAGGATCACGCCAAAAAATAGAAGAAAACCCCAAATACCATAGATCCACCCCAAAGACACCCTAAACCTACCTGATGTTCTCCTAATCCCAAAGCACACTCCCAACCAACATAAAACACATTAGGAACTCAACGAAACGCAACGGAAACCCCAAAACACTTCAAAATCACCCGAAGAAAGGAGAGGATCACTCCCCCAAAAAGAAGAAAACCCCAAATACCATGAATCCACGTGAAAACTCCCCCTAAACCTACCTGAAGTTCTCCAAAACCCACAATTTACCCTTTTACAACACGATGACCATGGAAAACCAAATGACACACAACGGAGACCCCAAAACATTTCAAAAACAACACAAAAAGTCCAGGATCATCCCCCCCAAACCCACCACCACCCAAAAAAAAAAAAAAAAAAACTGAATACCATATATCCACCCCAAAACCACCCTAAACCTACCTGAAGTTCTCCAAAACCCACAATTTACAATTTTCCACCATGATGACCAACAAGAACACAACAAAACCCAACGGAGACCCCAAAACACATCAAAAACACCCCAAAAAAGAACAGGTTCATGCCAAAAAATAGAAGAAAACCCCAAATAACATAGATCCACCCCAAAGACACCCTAAACCTACCTGATCTTCTCCAAAACCCACAATGTACCCTTTTCCACCATGATGACCAACGAGAACACAACAAAACCCAACGGAGACCACAAAACACGTCCAAAACACCCCAAGAAATATCGGCATCACCCCCAAAACTGGAAGAAAATACGCCAAAACCATAGATCCACCCCAAAACCACCCTAAACCTACCTGATCTTCTCCAAAACCCACAATTTACCCTTTTCCACCATGATGACCATGGAAAACCCAATGAAACACAACGGAGACCCCAAAACACGTCAAAAACAACACAAAAAATATCGGCATCACCCCCAAATCTGGAAGAAAATACACCAAAACCATAGATCCACCCCAAAACCACCCTAAACCTACCTGATCTTCTCCAAAACCCACAATCCACTCCTATTTAACATAATGACCAACAAGAACACAACAAAACCCAACGGAGACCCCAAAACACATCAAAAACACCCCAAAAAAGAACAGGTTCATGCCAAAAAATAGAAGAAAACCCCAAATACCATAGATCCACCCCAAAGACACCCTAAACCTACCTGATCTTCTCCAAAACCCACAATGTACCCTTTTCCACCATGATGACAAATGAGAACGCAAATAAACCCAACAGAGACCCCAAAACATGTCAAAAACAGCACAAAAAATATCGGCATCACCCCCAAATCTGGAAGAAAATACGCCAAAACCATAGATCCACCCCAAAACCACCCTAAACCTACCTGATCTTCTCCAAAACCCACAATCCACACCTATTTAACATAATGACAAACAAGAACACAACAAAACCTAATGGAGACCACAAAACACGTCAAAAACACCCCAAAAAATATCGGCATCACCCCCAAAACTGGAAGAAAATACGCCAAAACCATAGATCCACCCCAAAACCACACTAAACCTACCTGATCTTCTCCAAAACCCACAATTTACCCGTTTCCACCATGATGACCAACGAGAACCCAACAAAACCCAACAGAGACCCCAAAAACCTTAAAAAACACCCCAAACAAGAACGGCATCACCCCCAAAACTGAAAGAAAATCCCCCAAAACCATAGATCCACCCCAAAACCACCCTAAACCTACCTGATCTTCTCCAAAACCCACAATCCACACCTATTTAACATAATGACAAACAAGAACACAACAAAACCTAATGGAGACCCCAAAACACGTCAAAAACAACACAAAAAATATCGGCATCACCCCCAAAACTGGAAGAAAATACACCAAAACCATAGATCCACCCCCAAACCACCCTAAACCTACCTGATGTTCTCCAAAACCCACAATGTACCCTTTTCCACCATGATGACCAACGAGAACCCAACAAAACCCAACAGAGACCCCAAAAACCTTAAAAAACACCCCAAACAATAATGGCATCAACCCCAAAACTGAAAGAAAATACGCCAAAAACATAGATCCACCCAAAAACCACCCTAAACCTACCTGAAGTTCTCCAAAACCCACAATCCACACCTATTTAACAGAAAGACCAACAGGAACACAACAAAACCCAACGGAGACCCCAAAACACGTCAAATACACCCAAAAAAAAAGAACAGGATCACGCCAAAAAATAGAAGAAAACCCCAAATACCATAGATCCACCCCAAAGACACCCTAAACCTACCTGATGTTCTCCTAATCCCAAAGCACACTCCCAACCAACATAAAACACATTAGGAACTCAACGAAACGCAACGGAAACCCCTAAACACTTCAAAATCACCCGAAGAAAGGAGAGGATCACTCCCCCAAAAAGAAGAAAACCCCAAATACCATGAATCCACGTGAAAACTCCCCCTAAACCTACCTGAAGTTCTCCAAAACCCACAATTTACCCTTTTACAACACGATGACCATGGAAAACCCAATGAAACACAACGGAGACCCCAAAACACGTCAAAAACAACACAAAAAGTCCAGGATCATCCCCCCCCCACCCTCCCCAAACAAAAAAAAAAACTGAATACCATAGATCCACCCCAAAACCACCCTAAACCTACATGATGTTCTCTAAAACCCACAATTTACCCTTTTCCACCATGATGACCAACGAGAACCCAACAAAACAAAACAGAGACCCCAAAAACCTTAAAAAACACCCCAAACAAGAATGGCATCACACCCAAAACTGGAAGAAAATACGCCAAAACCATAGATCCACCCCAAAACCACCCTAAACCTACCTGATCTTCTCCAAAACCCACAATTTACCCTTTTCCACCATTATGACCATGGAAAACCCAATGAAACACAACGGAGACCCCAAAACAAGTCCAAAACACCCCAAAAAATATCGGCATCACCCCCAAAACTGGAAGAAAATCCCCCAAAACCATAGATCCACCCCAAAACCACCCTAAACCTACCTGATCTTCTCCAAAACCCACAATCCACTCCTATTTAACATAATGACCAACAAGAACACAACAAAACCCAACGGAGACCCCAAAACACATCAAAAACACCCCAAAAAAGAACAGGTTCATGCCAAAAAATAGAAGAAAACCCCAAATACCATAGATCCACCCCAAAGACACCCTAAACCTACCTGATCTTCTCCAAAACCCACAATGTACACTTTTCCACCATTATGACCAACGAGAACCCAACAAAACCAAACAGAGACCCCAAAATCCTTAAAAAACACCCCAAACAAGAATGGCATCACCCCCAAAACTGGAAGAAAATCCCCCAAAACCATAGATCCACCCCAAAACCACCCTAAACCTACCTGATCTTCTCCAAAACCCACAATCCACACCTATTTAACATAATGACCAACAAGAACACAACAAAACCTAATGGAGACCCCAAAACACGTCAAAAACACCCCAAAAAATATCGGCATCACCCCCAAAACTGGAAGAAAATACGCCAAAACCATAGATCCACCCCAAAACCACACTAAACCTACCTGATGTTCTCTAAAACCCACAATTTACCCTTTTCCACCATGATGACCAACGAGAACCCAACAAAACCCAACAGAGACCCCAAAAACCTTAAAAAACACCCCAAACAAGAACGGCATCAACCCCAAAACTGAAAGAAAATACGCCAAAAACATAGATCCACCCAAAAACCACCCTAAACCTACCTGAAGTTCTCCAAAACCCACAATCCACACCTATTTAACAGAAAGACCAACAGGAACACAACAAAACCCAACGGAGACCCCAAAACACGTCAAATACACCCAAAAAAAAAGAACAGGATCACGCCAAAAAATAGAAGAAAACCCCAAATACCATAGATCCACCCCAAAGACACCCTAAACCTACCTGATGTTCTCCTAATCCCAAAGCACACTCCCAACCAACATAAAACACATTAGGAACTCAACGAAACGCAACGGAAACCCCTAAACACTTCAAAATCACCCGAAGAAAGGAGAGGATCACTCCCCCAAAAAGAAGAAAACCCCAAATACCATGAATCCACGTGAAAACTCCCCCTAAACCTACCTGAAGTTCTCCAAAACCCACAATTTACCCTTTTACAACACGATGACCATGGAAAACCCAATGAAACACAACGGAGACCCCAAAACACGTCAAAAACAACACAAAAAGTCCAGGATCATCCCCCCCCCACCCTCCCCAAACAAAAAAAAAAAATGAATACCATAGATCCACCCCAAAACCACCCTAAACCTACATGATGTTCTCTAAAACCCACAATTTACCCTTTTCCACCATGATGACCAACGAGAACCCAACAAAACAAAACAGAGACCCCAAAAACCTTAAAAAACACCCCAAACAAGAATGGCATCACACCCAAAACTGGAAGAAAATACGCCAAAACCATAGATCCACCCCAAAACCACCCTAAACCTACCTGATCTTCTCCAAAACCCACAATTTACCCTTTTCCACCATTATGACCATGGAAAACCCAATGAAACACAACGGAGACCCCAAAACACGTCCAAAACACCCCAAAAAATATCGGCATCACCCCCAAAACTGGAAGAAAATACGCCAAAACCATAGATCCACCCCAAAACCACCCTAAACCTACCTGATCTTCTCCAAAATCCACAATCCACTCCTATTTAACATAATGACCAACAAGAACACAACAAAACCCAACGGAGACCCCAAAACACATCAAAAACACCCCAAAACAGAACAGGTTCATGCCAAAAAATAGAAGAAAACCCCAAATACCATAGATCCACCACAAAGACACCCTAAACCTACCTGATGTTCTCCAAAACCCACAATGTACACATTTCCACCATTATGACCAACGAGAACCCAACAAAACCAAACAGAGACCCCAAAATCCTTAAAAAACACCCCAAACAAGAATGGCATCACACCCAAAACTGGAAGAAAATACGCCAAAACCATAGATCCACCCCAAAACCACCCTAAACCTACCTGATCTTCTCCAAAACCCACAATCCACACCTATTTAACATAATGACCAACAAGAACACAACAAAACCAAACAGAGACCCCAAAAAACTTAAAAAACACCACAAAAAAGAATGGCATCACCCCCAAAACTGGAAGAAAATACGCCAAAACCATAGATCCACCCCAAAACCACCCTAAACCTACCTGATCTTCTCCAAAACCCACAATCCACACCTATTTAACATAATGACCAACAAGAACACAACAAAACCTAATGGAGACCACAAAACACGTCAAAAACACCCCAAAAAATATCGGCATCACCCCCAAAACTGGAAGAAAATACGCCAAAACCATAGATCCACCCCAAAACCACACTAAACCTACCTGATCTTCTCCAAAACCCACAATTTACCCTTTTCCACCATGATGACCAACGAGAACCCAACAAAACCCAACAGAGACCCCAAAAACCTTAAAAAACACCCCAAAAAAGAACGGCATCACCCCCAAAACTGAAAGAAAATCCCCCAAAACCATAGATCCACCCCAAAACCACCCTAAACCTACCTGATCTTCTCCAAAACCCACAATCCACTCCTATTTAACATAATGACCAACAAGAACACAACAAAACCTAATGGAGACCCCAAAACACGTCAAAAACACCCAAAACATATCGGCATCACCCCCAAAACTGGAAGAAAATACACCAAAACCATAGATCCACCCCCAAACCACCCTAAACCTACCTGATGTTCTCCAAAACCCACAATTTACCCTTTTCCACCATGATGACCATGGAAAACCCAATGAAACACAACGGAGACCCCAAAACACGTCCAAAACACCCCAAAAAATATCGGCATCACCCCCAAAACTGGAAGAAAATACGCCAAAACCATAGATCCACCCCAAAACCACCCTAAACCAACCTGATCTTCTCCAAAATCCACAATCCACTCCTATTTAACATAATGACCAACAAGAACACAACAAAACCCAACGGAGACCCCAAAACACATCAAAAACACCCCAAAAAAGAACAGGTTCATGCCAAAAAATAGAAGAAAACCCCAAATACCATAGATCCACCCCAAAGACACCCTAAACCTACCTGATCTTCTCCAAAACCCACAATGTACACTTTTCCACCATTATGACCAACGAGAACCCAACAAAACCAAACAGAGACCTCAAAATCCTTAAAAAACACCCCAAACAAGAATGGCATCACCCCCAAAACTGGAAGAAAATCCCCCAAAACCATAGATCCACCCCAAAACCACCCTAAACCTACCTGATCTTCTCCAAAACCCACAATCCACACCTATTTAACATAATGACCAACAAGAACACAACAAAACCTAATGGAGACCCCAAAACACGTCAAAAACACCCCAAAAAATATCGGCATCACCCCCAAAACTGGAAGAAAATACGCCAAAACCATAGATCCACCCCAAAACCACACTAAACCTACCTGATGTTCTCTAAAACCCACAATTTACCCTTTTCCACCATGATGACCAACGAGAACCCAACAAAACCCAACAGAGACCCCAAAAACCTTAAAAAACACCCCAAACAAGAACGGCATCAACCCCAAAACTGAAAGAAAATACGCCAAAAACATAGATCCACCCAAAAACCACCCTAAACCTACCTGAAGTTCTCCAAAACCCACAATCCACACCTATTTAACAGAAAGACCAACAGGAACACAACAAAACCCAACGGAGACCCCAAAACACGTCAAATACACCCAAAAAAAAAGAACAGGATCACGCCAAAAAATAGAAGAAAACCCCAAATACCATAGATCCACCCCAAAGACACCCTAAACCTACCTGATGTTCTCCTAATCCCAAAGCACACTCCCAACCAACATAAAACACATTAGGAACTCAACGAAACGCAACGGAAACCCCTAAACACTTCAAAATCACCCGAAGAAAGGAGAGGATCACTCCCCCAAAAGAAGAAAACCCCAAATACCATGAATCCACGTGAAAACTCCCCCTAAACCTACCTGAAGTTCTCCAAAACCCACAATTTACCCTTTTACAACACGATGACCATGGAAAACCCAATGAAACACAACGGAGACCCCAAAACACGTCAAAAACAACACAAAAAGTCCAGGATCATCCCCCCCCCACCCTCCCCAAACAAAAAAAAAAACTGAATACCATAGATCCACCCCAAAACCACCCTAAACCTACATGATGTTCTCTAAAACCCACAATTTACCCTTTTCCACCATGATGACCAACGAGAACCCAACAAAACAAAACAGAGACCCCAAAAACCTTAAAAAACACCCCAAACAAGAATGGCATCACACCCAAAACTGGAAGAAAATCCCCAAAAACCATAGATCCACCCCAAAATCACCCTAAACCTACCTGATCTTCTCCAAAACCCACAATTTACCCTTTTCCACCATGATGACCATGGAAAACCCAATGAAACACAACGGAGACCCCAAAACACGTCAAAAACACCCCAAAAAATATCGGCATCACCCCCATATCTGGAAGAAAATCCCCCAAAACCATAGATCCACCCCAAAACCACCCTAAACCTACCTGATCTTCTCCAAAATCCACAATCCACTCCTATTTAACATAATGACCAACAAGAACACAACAAAACCCAACGGAGACCCCAAAACACATCAAAAACACCCCAAAACAGAACAGGTTCATGCCAAAAAATAGAAGAAAACCCCAAATACCATAGATCCACCTCAAAGACACCCTAAACCTACCTGATGTTCTCCTAATCCCAAAGCACACTCCCAACCAACATAAAACACATTAGGAACTCAACGAAACGCAACGGAAACCCCAAAACACTTCAAAATCACCCGAAGAAAGGAGAGGATCACTCCCCCAAAAAGAAGAAAACCCCAAATACCATGAATCCACGTGAAAACTCCCCCTAAACCTACCTGAAGTTCTACAAAACCCACAATTTACCCTTTTACAAAACGATGACCATGGAAAACCAAATGACACACAACGGAGACCCCAAAACATTTCAAAAACAACACAAAAAGTCCAGGATCATCCCCCCCACCCCCACCACCCCCCAAAAAAAAAAAAAAAAAAAAAAATGAATACCATATATCCACCCCAAAACCACCCTAAACCTACCTGATGTTCTCCAAAACCCACAATTTACAATTTTCCACCATGATGACCAACAAGAAAACAACAAAACCCAACGGAGACCCCAAAACACATCAAAAACACCCCAAAACAGAACAGGTTCATGCCAAAAAATAGAAGAAAACCCCAAATACCATAGATCCACCACAAAGACACCCTAAACCTACCTGATGTTCTCCAAAACCCACAATGTACACATTTCCACCATTATGACCAACGAGAACCCAACAAAACCAAACAGAGACCCCAAAATCCTTAAAAAACACCCCAAACAAGAATGGCATCACACCCAAAACTGGAAGAAAATCCCCCAAAACCATAGATCCACCCCAAAACCACCCTAAACCTACCTGATCTTCTCCAAAACCCACAATCCACACCTATTTAACATAATGACCAACAAGAACACAACAAAACCAAACAGAGACCCCAAAAAACTTAAAAAACACCACAAAAAAGAATGGCATCACCCCCAAAACTGGAAGAAAATACGCCAAAACCATAGATCCACCCCAAAACCACCCTAAACCTACCTGATCTTCTCCAAAACCCACAATCCACACCTATTTAACATAATGACCAACAAGAACACAACAAAACCTAATGGAGACCACAAAACACGTCAAAAACACCCCAAAAAATATCGGCATCACCCCCAAAACTGGAAGAAAATACGCCAAAACCATAGATCCACCCCAAAACCACACTAAACCTACCTGATCTTCTCCAAAACCCACAATTTACCCTTTTCCACCATGATGACCAACGAGAACCCAACAAAACCAAACAGAGACCCCAAAAACCTTAAAAAACACCCCAAAAAAGAACGGCATCACCCCCAAAACTGAAAGAAAATCCCCCAAAACCATAGATCCACCCCAAAACCACCCTAAACCTACCTGATCTTCTCCAAAACCCACAATCCACTCCTATTTAACATAATGACCAACAAGAACACAACAAAACCTAATGGAGACCCCAAAACACGTCAAAAACACCCCAAAAAATATCGGCATCACCCCCAAAACTGGAAGAAAATACACCAAAACCATAGATCCACCCCCAAACCACCCTAAACCTACCTGATGTTCTCCAAAACCCACAATTTACCCTTTTCCACCATGATGACCATGGAAAACCCAATGAAACACAACGGAGACCCCAAAACACGTCCAAAACACCCCAAAAAATATCGGCATCACCCCCAAAACTGGAAGAAAATCCCCCAAAACCATAGATCCACCCCAAAACCACCCTAAACCAACCTGATCTTCTCCAAAACCCACAATCCACTCCTATTTAACATAATGACCAACAAGAACACAACAAAACCCAACGGAGACCCCAAAACACATCAAAAACACCCCAAAAAAGAACAGGTTCATGCCAAAAAATAGAAGAAAACCCCAAATACCATAGATCCACCCCAAAGACACCCTAAACCTACCTGATCTTCTCCAAAACCCACAATGTACACTTTTCCACAATTATGACCAACGAGAACCCAACAAAACCAAACAGAGACCTCAAAATCCTTAAAAAACACCCCAAACAAGAATGGCATCACCCCCAAAACTGGAAGAAAATCCCCCAAAACCATAGATCCACCCCAAAACCACCCTAAACCTACCTGATCTTCTCCAAAACCCACAATCCACACCTATTTAACATAATGACCAACAAGAACACAACAAAACCTAATGGAGACCCCAAAACACGTCAAAAACACCCCAAAAAATATCGGCATCACCCCCAAAACTGGAAGAAAATACGCCAAAACCATAGATCCACCCCAAAACCACACTAAACCTACCTGATCTTCTCCAAAACCCACAATTTACCCTTTTCCACCATGATGACCAACGAGAACCCAACAAAACCCAACAGAGACCCCAAAAACCTTAAAAGACACCCCAAACAAGAACGGCATCACCCCCAAAACTGAAAGAAAATCCCCCAAAACCATAGATCCACCCCAAAACCACCCTAAACCTACCTGAAGTTCTCCAAAACCCACAATCCACACCTATTTAACAGAAAGACCAACAGGAACACAACAAAACCCAACGGAGACCCCAAAACACGTCAAATACACCAAAAAAAAAAGAACAGGATCACGCCAAAAAATAGAAGAAAACCCCAAATACCATAGATCCACCCCAAAGACACCCTAAACCTACCTGATGTTCTCCTAATCCCAAAGCACACTCCCAACCAACATAAAACACATTAGGAACTCAACGAAACGCAACGGAAACCCCAAAACACTTCAAAATCACCCGAAGAAAGGAGAGGATCACTCCCCCAAAACGAAGAAAACCCCAAATACCATGAATCCACGTGAAAACTCCCCCTAAACCTACCTGAAGTTCTCCAAAACCCACAATTTACCCTTTTACAACACGATGACCATGGAAAACCCAATGAAACACAACGGAGACCCCAAAACACGTCAAAAACAACACAAAAAGTCCAGGATCATCCCCCCCCCCCCTCCCCAAACAAAAAAAAAAACTGAATACCATAGATCCACCCCAAAACCACCCTAAACCTACATGATGTTCTCTAAAACCCACAATTTACCCTTTTCCACCATGATGACCAACGAGAACCCAACAAAACCAAACAGAGACCCCAAAAAACGTCAAAAACACCCCAAACAAGAATGGCATCACCCCCAAAACTGGAAGAAAATCCCCCAAAACCATAGATCCACCCCAAAACCACCCTAAACCTACCTGATCTTCTCCAAAACCCACAATCCACACCTATTTAACATAATGACCAACAAGAACACAACAAAACCTAATGGAGACCCCAAAACACGTCAAAAACACCCCAAAAAATATCGGCATCACCCCCAAAACTGGAAGAAAATACGCCAAAACAATAGATCCACCCCAAAACCACACTAAACCTACCTGATGTTCTCTAAAACCCACAATTTACCCTTTTCCACCATGATGACCAACGAGAACCCTACAAAACCCAACAGAGACCCCAAAAACCTTAAAAAACACCCCAAACAAGAACGGCATCACCCCCAAAACTGAAAGAAAATCC
Organism: Aythya ferina; assembly: GCF_964211825.1. Taxonomy (NCBI): domain Eukaryota; kingdom Metazoa; phylum Chordata; class Aves; order Anseriformes; family Anatidae; genus Aythya; species Aythya ferina. Next base: position 36,295 of record NW_028181232.1, on the reverse strand, counting down.
CCCAAAACCATAGATCCACCCCAAAACCACCCTAAACCTACCTGAAGTTCTCCAAAACCCACAATCCACACCTATTTAACAGAAAGACCAACAGGAACACAACAAAACCCAACGGAGACCCCAAAACACGTCAAATACACCCAAAAAAAAAGAACAGGATCACGCCAAAAAATAGAAGAAAACCCCAAATACCATAGATCCACCCCAAAGACACCCTAAACCTACCTGATGTTCTCCTAATCGCAAAGCACACTCCCAACCAACATAAAACACATTAGGAACTCAACGAAACGCAACGGAAACCCCTAAACACTTCAAAATCACCCGAAGAAAGGAGAGGATCACTCCCCCAAAAAGAAGAAAACCCCAAATACCATGAATCCACGTGAAAACTCCCCCTAAACCTACCTGAAGTTCTCCAAAACCCACAATTTACCCTTTTACAACACGATGACCATGGAAAACCCAATGAAACACAACGGAGACCCCAAAACACGTCAAAAACAACACAAAAAGTCCAGGATCATCCCCCCCCCCCCCTCCCCAAACAAAAAAAAAAACTGAATACCATAGATCCACCCCAAAACCACCCTAAACCTACATGATGTTCTCTAAAACCCACAATTTACCCTTTTCCACCATGATGACCAACGAGAACACAACAAAAAAAAAACAGAGACCCCAAAAACCTTAAAAAACACCCCAAACAAGAATGGCATCACACCCAAAACTGGAAGAAAATCCCCAAAAACCATAGATCCACCCCAAAATCACCCTAAACCTACCTGATCTTCTCCAAAACCCACAATTTACCCTTTTCCACCATGATGACCATGGAAAACCCAATGAAACACAACGGAGACCCCAAAACACGTCAAAAACACCCCAAAAAATATCGGCATCACCCCCATATCTGGAAGAAAATCCCCCAAAACCATAGATCCACCCCAAAACCACCCTAAACCTACCTGATCTTCTCCAAAATCCACAATCCACTCCTATTTAACATAATGACCAACAAGAACACAACAAAACCCAACGGAGACCCCAAAACACATCAAAAACACCCCAAAACAGAACAGGTTCATGCCAAAAAATAGAAGAAAACCCCAAATACCATAGATCCACCTCAAAGACACCCTAAACCTACCTGATGTTCTCCTAATCCCAAAGCACACTCCCAACCAACATAAAACACATTAGGAACTCAACGAAACGCAACGGAAACCCCAAAACACTTCAAAATCACCCGAAGAAAGGAGAGGATCACTCCCCCAAAAAGAAGAAAACCCCAAATACCATGAATCCACGTGAAAACTCCCCCTAAACCTACCTGAAGTTCTACAAAACCCACAATTTACCCTTTTACAACACGATGACCATGGAAAACCAAATGACACACAACGGAGACCCCAAAACATTTCAAAAACAACACAAAAAGTCCAGGATCATCCCCCCCACCCCCACCACCCCCCAAAAAAAAAAAAAAAAAAAAAAATGAATACCATATATCCACCCCAAAACCACCCTAAACCTACCTGATGTTCTCCAAAACCCACAATTTACAATTTTCCACCATGATGACCAACAAGAAAACAACAAAACCCAACGGAGACCCCAAAACACATCAAAAACACCCCAAAACAGAACAGGTTCATGCCAAAAAATAGAAGAAAACCCCAAATACCATAGATCCACCACAAAGACACCCTAAACCTACCTGATGTTCTCCAAAACCCACAATGTACACATTTCCACCATTATGACCAACGAGAACCCAACAAAACCAAACAGAGACCCCAAAATCCTTAAAAAACACCCCAAACAAGAATGGCATCACCCCCAAAACTGGAAGAAAATCCCCCAAAACCATAGATCCACCCCAAAACCACCCTAAACCTACCTGATCTTCTCCAAAACCCACAATCCACACCTATTTAACATAATGACCAACAAGAACACAACAAAACCAAACAGAGACCCCAAAAAACTTAAAAAACACCACAAAAAAGAATGGCATCACCCCCAAAACTGGAAGAAAATACGCCAAAACCATAGATCCACCCCAAAACCACCCTAAACCTACCTGATCTTCTCCAAAACCCACAATCCACACCTATTTAACATAATGACCAACAAGAACACAACAAAACCTAATGGAGACCACAAAACACGTCAAAAACACCCCAAAAAATATCGGCATCACCCCCAAAACTGGAAGAAAATACGCCAAAACCATAGATCCACCCCAAAACCACACTAAACCTACCTGATCTTCTCCAAAACCCACAATTTACCCTTTTCCACCATGATGACCAACGAGAACCCAACAAAACCCAACAGAGACCCCAAAAACCTTAAAAAACACCCCAAAAAAGAACGGCATCACCCCCAAAACTGAAAGAAAATCCCCCAAAACCATAGATCCACCCCAAAACCACCCTAAACCTACCTGATCTTCTCCAAAACCCACAATCCACTCCTATTTAACATAATGACCAACAAGAACACAACAAAACCTAATGGAGACCCCAAAACACGTCAAAAACACCCCAAAAAATATCGGCATCACCCCCAAAACTGGAAGAAAATACACCAAAACCATAGATCCACCCCCAAACCACCCTAAACCTACCTGATGTTCTCCAAAACCCACAATTTACCCTTTTCCACCATGATGACCATGGAAAACCCAATGAAACACAACGGAGACCCCAAAACACGTCCAAAACACCCCAAAAAATATCGGCATCACCCCCAAAACTGGAAGAAAATCCCAAAACCATAGATCCACCCCAAAACCACCCTAAACCAACCTGATCTTCTCCAAAATCCACAATCCACTCCTATTTAACATAATGACCAACAAGAACACAACAAAACCCAACGGAGACCCCAAAACACATCAAAAACACCCCAAAAAAGAACAGGTTCATGCCAAAAAATAGAAGAAAACCCCAAATACCATAGATCCACCCCAAAGACACCCTAAACCTACCTGATCTTCTCCAAAACCCACAATGTACACTTTTCCACAATTATGACCAACGAGAACCCAACAAAACCAAACAGAGACCTCAAAATCCTTAAAAAACACCCCAAACAAGAATGGCATCACCCCCAAAACTGGAAGAAAATCCCCCAAAACCATAGATCCACCCCAAAACCACCCTAAACCTACCTGATCTTCTCCAAAACCCACAATCCACACCTATTTAACATAATGACCAACAAGAACACAACAAAACCTAATGGAGACCCCAAAACACGTCAAAAACACCCCAAAAAATATCGGCATCACCCCCAAAACTGGAAGAAAATACGCCAAAACCATAGATCCACCCCAAAACCACACTAAACCTACCTGATGTTCTCTAAAACCCACAATTTACACTTTTCCACCATGATGACCAACGAGAACCCAACAAAACCCAACAGAGACCCCAAAAACCTTAAAAGACACCCCAAACAAGAACGGCATCACCCCCAAAACTGAAAGAAAATCCCCCAAAACCATAGATCCACCCCAAAACCACCCTAAACCTACCTGAAGTTCTCCAAAACCCACAATCCACACCTATTTAACAGAAAGACCAACAGGAACACAACAAAACCCAACGGAGACCCCAAAACACGTCAAATACACCAAAAAAAAAAGAACAGGATCACGCCAAAAAATAGAAGAAAACCCCAAATACCATAGATCCACCCCAAAGACACCCTAAACCTACCTGATGTTCTCCTAATCCCAAAGCACACTCCCAACCAACATAAAACACATTAGGAACTCAACGAAACGCAACGGAAACCCCAAAACACTTCAAAATCACCCGAAGAAAGGAGAGGATCACTCCCCCAAAACGAAGAAAACCCCAAATACCATGAATCCACGTGAAAACTCCCCCTAAACCTACCTGAAGTTCTCCAAAACCCACAATTTACCCTTTTACAACACGATGACCATGGAAAACCCAATGAAACACAACGGAGACCCCAAAACACGTCAAAAACAACACAAAAAGTCCAGGATCATCCCCCCCCCCCCTCCCCAAACAAAAAAAAAAACTGAATACCATAGATCCACCCCAAAACCACCCTAAACCTACATGATGTTCTCTAAAACCCACAATTTACCCTTTTCCACCATGATGACCAACGAGAACCCAACAAAAAAAAACAGAGACCCCAAAAACCTTAAAAAACACCCCAAACAAGAATGGCATCACCACCAAAACTGGAAGAAAATCCCCCAAAACCATAGATCCACCCCAAAACCACCCTAAACCTACCTGATCTTCTCCAAAATCCACAATCCACTCCTATTTAACATAATGACCAACAAGAACACAACAAAACCCAACGGAGACCCAAAAACACATCAAAAACACCCCAAAAAAGAACAGGTTCATGCCAAAAAATAGAAGAAAACCCCAAATACCATAGATCCACCCCAAAGACACCCTAAACCTACCTGATCTTCTCCAAAACCCACAATGTACACTTTTCCACCATTATGACCAACGAGAACCCAACAAAACCAAACAGAGACCCCAAAAAACGTCAAAAACACCCCAAACAAGAATGGCATCACCCCCAAAACTGGAAGAAAATCCCCCAAAACCATAGATCCACCCCAAAACCACCCTAAACCTACCTGATCTTCTCCAAAACCCACAATCCACACCTATTTAACATAATGACCAACAAGAACACAACAAAACCTAATGGAGACCCCAAAACACGTCAAAAACACCCCAAAAAATATCGGCATCACCCCCAAAACTGGAAGAAAATACGCCAAAACAATAGATCCACCCCAAAACCACACTAAACCTACCTGATGTTCTCTAAAACCCACAATTTACCCTTTTCCACCATGATGACCAACGAGAACCCTACAAAACCCAACAGAGACCCCAAAACCTTAAAAAACACCCCAAACAAGAACGGCATCACCCCCAAAACTGAAAGAAAATCCCCCAAAACCATAGATCCACCCCAAAACCACCCTAAACCTACCTGAAGTTCTCCAAAACCCACAATCCACACCTATTTAACAGAAAGACCAACAGGAACACAACAAAACCCAACGGAGACCCCAAAACACGTCAAATACACCCAAAAAAAAAGAACAGGATCACGCCAAAAAATAGAAGAAAACCCCAAATACCATAGATCCACCCCAAAGACACCCTAAACCTACCTGATGTTCTCCTAATCGCAAAGCACACTCCCAACCAACATAAAACACATTAGGAACTCAACGAAACGCAACGGAAACCCCTAAACACTTCAAAATCACCCGAAGAAAGGAGAGGATCACTCCCCCAAAAAGAAGAAAACCCCAAATACCATGAATCCACGTGAAAACTCCCCCTAAACCTACCTGAAGTTCTCCAAAACCCACAATTTACCCTTTTACAACACGATGACCATGGAAAACCCAATGAAACACAACGGAGACCCCAAAACACGTCAAAAACAACACAAAAAGTCCAGGATCATCCCCCCCCCCCCTCCCCAAAAAAAAAAAAAAAACTGAATACCATAGATCCACCCCAAAACCACCCTAAACCTACATGATGTTCTCTAAAACCCACAATTTACCCTTTTCCACCATGATGACCAACGAGAACACAACAAAAAAAAAACAGAGACCCCAAAAACCTTAAAAAACACCCCAAACAAGAATGGCATCACACCCAAAACTGGAAGAAAATCCCCAAAAACCATAGATCCACCCCAAAACCACCCTAAACCTACCTGATCTTCTCCAAAACCCACAATTTACCCTTTTCCACCATGATGACCATGGAAAACCCAATGAAACACAACGGAGACCCCAAAACACGTCAAAAACACCCCAAAAAATATCGGCATCACCCCCATATCTGGAAGAAAATCCCCCAAAACCATAGATCCACCCCAAAACCACCCTAAACCTACCTGATCTTCTCCAAAATCCACAATCCACTCCTATTTAACATAATGACCAACAAGAACACAACAAAACCCAACGGAGACCCCAAAACACATCAAAAACACCCCAAAACAGAACAGGTTCATGCCAAAAAATAGAAGAAAACCCCAAATACCATAGATCCACCTCAAAGACACCCTAAACCTACCTGATGTTCTCCTAATCCCAAAGCACACTCCCAACCAACATAAAACACATTAGGAACTCAACGAAACGCAACGGAAACCCCAAAACACTTCAAAATCACCCGAAGAAAGGAGAGGATCACTCCCCCAAAAAGAAGAAAACCCCAAATACCATGAATCCACGTGAAAACTCCCCCTAAACCTACCTGAAGTTCTACAAAACCCACAATTTACCCTTTTACAACACGATGACCATGGAAAACCAAATGACACACAACGGAGACCCCAAAACATTTCAAAAACAACACAAAAAGTCCAGGATCATCCCCCCCACCCCCACCACCCCCCAAAAAAAAAAAAAAAAAAAAAAATGAATACCATATATCCACCCCAAAACCACCCTAAACCTACCTGATGTTCTCCAAAACCCACAATTTACAATTTTCCACCATGATGACCAACAAGAAAACAACAAAACCCAACGGAGACCCCAAAACACATCAAAAACACCCCAAAAAAGAACAGGTTCATGACAAAAAATAGAAGAAAACCCCAAATAACATAGATCCACCCCAAAGACACCCTAAACCTACCTGATGTTCTCCAAAACCCACAATGTACCCTTTTCCACCATGATGACCATCGAGAACACAACAAAACCCAACGGAGACCCCAAAACACGTCCAAAACACCCCAAAAAATATCGGCATCACCCCCAAAACTGGAAGAAAATACGCCAAAACCATAGATCCATCCCAAAACCACCCTAAACCTACCTGATCTTCTCCAAAACCCACAATTTACCCTTTTCCACCATGATGACCATGGAAAACCCAATGAAACCCAACGGAGACCCCAAAACACGTCCAAAACACCCCAAAAAATATCGGCATCACCCCCAAATCTGGAAGAAAATAAGCCAAAACCATAGATCCACCCCAAAACCACCCTAAACCTACCTGATCTTCTCCAAAACCCACAATCCACTGCTATTTAACATAATGACCAACAAGAACACAACAAAACCCAACGGAGACCCCAAAACACATCAAAAACACCCCAAAAAAGAACAGGTTCATGCCAAAAAATAGAAGAAAACCCCAAATACCATAGATCCACCCCAAAGACACCCTAAACCTACCTGATCTTCTCCAAAACCCACAATGTACCCTTTTCCACCATGATGACAAATGAGAACGCAAATAAACCCAACAGAGACCCCAAAACACGTCAAAAACAGCACAAAAAATATCGGCATCACCCCCAAATCTGGAAGAAAATACGCCAAAACCATAGATCCACCCCAAAACCACCCTAAACCTACCTGATCTTCTCCAAAACCCACTATATACCCTTTTCTACTGTCCTGGTTTCAGTTAGCACAGAATTAATTTTCTTCCTAGTAGCTGGTGGAATGCTGTGTTTTGGCTTAGAATGAGAAGAGTGCTGATAACACCCCGATGCTTTAATTGTTGCAGAGCAGTGCTTATACTAAGCCAAGGACATCTCAGCCTTTGCTCTGTCCTGCCAACGGGCAGGCTGGGGGGTGCAGTAAGAGCTGGGAGGGGACAGACCCAGGACAGGTGACCCAAACTAGCCAAAGAGGTATTCCATACCATCTGACGTCATGCTAAACAATATATAGGGGTGGCTAGCCGGGGGGAGGGGGCCGGACTGCTCGGGGTTAGGCTGGGCATCGGTCAGCGGGTGGTGAGCAATTGCATTGTGCATCACTTGTTTGTACATACTATTATTACTTTCGTATTATCACCATTGTATCATCATTATTATTATTGTTATTATTATTTTTGTTATTTTTTTTTCCTGTCTTATTAAACTGTCTTTATCTCAACTCACGGGCTTCACTTTCCATTTCTCTCCCCCGTCCCAGAGAGGGAGGGGGGAGGGTGAGCGAACGGCTGCGCGGTGTTTAGCTGCCGGTCGGGTTAAACCACGACATCTACCATGATGACCAACGAGAACACAACAAAACCAAACAGAGACCCCAAAAACCTTAAAAAACACCCCAAACAAGAATGGCATCACACCCAAAACTGGAAGAAAATACGCCAAAACCATAGATCCACCCCAAAGACACCCTAAACCTACCTGAAGTTCTCCAAAACCCACAATCCACACCTATTTAACATAATGACCAACAAGAACACAACAAAACCTAATGGAGACCCCAAAACACGTCCAAAACACCCCAAAAAATATCGGCATCACCCCCAAAACTGGAAGAAAATACGCCAAAACCATAGATCCACCCCAAAACCACCCTAAACCTACCTGATCTTCTCCAAAACCCACAATTTACACTTTTCCACCATGATGACCAACGAGAACCCAACAAAACCAAACAGAGACCCCAAAAACCTTAAAAAACACCCCAAACAAGAACGGCATCACCCCCAAAACTGAAAGAAAATCCCCCAAAACCATAGATCCACCCCAAAACCACCCTAAACCTACCTGAAGTTCTCCAAAACCCACAATCCACACCTATTTAACAGAAAGACCAACAGGAACACAACAAAACCCAACGGAGACCCCAAAACACGTCAAATACACCCAAAAAAAAAGAACAGGATCACGCCAAAAAATAGAAGAAAACCCCAAATACCATAGATCCACCCCAAAGACACCCTAAACCTACCTGATGTTCTCCTAATCCCAAAGCACACTCCCAACCAACATAAAACACATTAGGAACTCAACGAAACGCAACGGAAACCCCAAAACACTTCAAAATCACCCGAAGAAAGGAGAGGATCACTCCCCCAAAAAGAAGAAAACCCCAAATACCATGAATCCACGTGAAAACTCCCCCTAAACCTACCTGAAGTTCTCCAAAACCCACAATTTACCCTTTTACAACACGATGACCATGGAAAACCCAATGAAACACAACGGAGACCCCAAAACACGTCAAAAACAACACAAAAAGTCCAGGATCATCCCCCCCCCCCCCTCCCCAAACAAAAAAAAAAACTGAATACCATAGATCCACCCCAAAACCACCCTAAACCTACCTGATGTTCTCTAAAACCCACAATTTACCCTTTTCCACCATGATGACCAACGAGAACCCAACAAAACAAAACAGAGACCCCAAAAACCTTAAAAAACACCCCAAACAAGAATGGCATCACCCCCAAAACTGGAAGAAAATACGCCAAAACCATAGATCCACCCCAAAACCACCCTAAACCTACCTGATCTTCTCCAAAACCCACAATTTACCCTTTTCCACCATGATGACCATGGAAAACCCAATGAAACACAACGGAGACCCCAAAACACGTCAAAAACACCCCAAACAAGAACGGCATCACCCCCATATCTGGAAGAAAATCCCCCAAAACCATAGATCCACCCCAAAACCACCCTAAACCTACCTGATCTTCTCCTAATCCCAAAGCACACTCCCAACCAACATAAAACACATTAGGAACTCAACGAAACGCAACGGAAACCCCAAAACACTTCAAAATCACCCGAAGAAAGGAGAGGATCACTCCCCCAAAACGAAGAAAACCCCAAATACCATGAATCCACGTGAAAACTCCCCCTAAACCTAACTGAAGTTCTCCAAAACCCACAATTTACACTTTTACAACACGATGACCATGGAAAACCCAATGAAACACAATGGAGACCCCAAAACACGTCAAAAACACCCCAAAAAATATCGGCATCACCCCCAAATCTGGAAGAAAATACGCCAAAACCATAGATCCACCCCAAAACCACCCTAAACCTACCTGATCTTCTCCAAAACCCACAATCCACTCCTATTTAACATAATGACCAACAAGAACACAACAAAACCCAACGGAGACCCCAAAACACATCAAAAACACCTAAAAAAAGAACAGGTTCATGCCAAAAAATAGAAGAAAACCCCAAATATCATAGATCCACCCCAAAGACACCCTAAACCTACCTGATGTTCTCCAAAACCCACAATGTACTCTTTTCCACAATGATGACAAATGAGAACGCAAATAAACCCAACAGAGACCCCAAAACAGGTCAAAAACAACACAAAAAATATCGGCATCACCCCCAAATCTGGAAGAAAATCCCCCAAAACCATAGATCCACCCCAAAACCACCCTAAACCTACCTGAAGTTCTCCAAAACCCACAATCCACACCTATTTAACATAATGACCAACAAGACACAACAAAACCTAATGGAGACCCCAAAAACGTCAAAAACACCCCAAAAAATATCGGCATCACCCCCAAAACTGGAAGAAAATACGCCAAAACCATAGATCCACCCCAAAACCACCCTAAACCTACCTGATGTTCTCTAAAACCCACAATTTACCCTTTTCACATGATGACCAACGAGAACCCAACAAAACAAAACAGAGACCCCAAAAACCTTAAAAAACACCCCAAACAAGAATGGCATCACACCCAAAACTGGAAGAAAATCCCCAAAAACCATAGATCCACCCCAAAACCACCCTAAACCTACCTGATCTTCTCCAAAACCCACAATTTACCCTTTTCCACCATGATGACCATGGAAAACCCAATGAAACACAACGGAGACCCCAAAACACGTCAAAAACACCCCAAAAAATATCGGCATCACCCCCATATCTGGAAGAAAATCCCCCAAAACCATAGATCCACCCCAAAACCACCCTAAACCTACCTGATCTTCTCCAAAACCCACAATTTACACTTTTCCACCATGATGACCAACGAGAACACAACAAAACCCAACGGAGACCCCAAAACACGTCCAAAACACCCCAAAAAATATCGGCATCACCCCCAAAACTGGAAGAAAATACGCCAAAACCATAGATCCACCCCAAAACCACCCTAAACCTACCTGATCTTCTCCAAAACCCACAATTTACACTTTTCCACCATGATGACCAACGAGAACACAACAAAACCCAACGGAGACCCCAAAACACGTCCAAAACACCCCAAAACAGAACAGGATCACGCCAAAAAATAGAAGAAAACCCCAAATACCATAGATCCACCCCAAAGACACCCTAAACCTACCTGATGTTCTCCTAATCCCAAAGCACACTCCCAACCAACATAAAACACATTAGGAACTCAACGAAACGCAACGGAAACCCCAAAACACTTCAAAATCACCCGAAGAAAGGGAGAGGATCACTCCCCCAAAAAGAAGAAAACCCCAAATACCATGAATCCACGTGAAAACTCCCCCTAAACCTACCTGAAGTTCTCCAAAACCCACAATTTACCCTTTTACAACACGATGACCATGGAAAACCAAATGACACACAACGGAGACCCCAAAACATTTCAAAAACAACACAAAAAGTCCAGGATCATCCCCCCACCCCCACCACCCCCAAAAAAAAAAAAAAAAAAACTGAATACCATATATCCACCCCAAAACCACCCTAAACCTACCTGATGTTCTCCAAAACCCACAATTTACAATTTTCCACCATGATGACCAACAAGAACACAACAAAACCCAACGGAGACCCCAAAACACATCAAAAACACCCCAAAAAAGAACAGGTTCATGCCAAAAAATAGAAGAAAACCCCAAATAACATAGATCCACCCCAAAGACACCCTAAACCTACCTGATGTTCTCCAAAACCCACAATGTACCCTTTTCCACCATGATGACCAACGAGAACACAACAAAACCCAACGGAGACCCCAAAACACGTCAAAACACCCCAAAAAATATCGGCATCACCCCCAAATCTGGAAGAAAATACGCCAAAACCATAGATCCACCCCAAAACCACCCTAAACCTACCTGATCTTCTCCAAAATCCACAATCCACTCCTATTTAACATAATGACCAACAAGAACACAACAAAACCCAACGGAGACCCCAAAACACATCAAAAACACCCCAAAAAAGAACAGGTTCATGCCAAAAAATAGAAGAAAACCCCAAATACCATAGATCCACCCCAAAACCACCCTAAACCTACCTGATCTTCTCCAAAACCCACAATGTACCCTTTTCCACCATGATGACAAATGAGAACGCAAATAAACCCAACAGAGACCCCAAAACACGTCAAAAACAGCACAAAAAATATCGGAATCACCCCCAAATCTGGAAGAAAATACGCCAAAACCATAGATCCACCCCAAAACCACCCTAAACCTACCTGATCTTCTCCAAAACCCACAATATACCCTTTTCTACCATGATGACCAACGAGAACCCAACAAAACCAAACAGAGACCCCAAAAACCTTAAAAAACACCCCAAACAAGAATGGCATCACCCCCAAAACTGGAAGAAAATACGCCAAAACCATAGATCCACCCCAAAACCACCCTAAACCTACCTGAAGTTCTCCAAAACCCACAATCCACACCTATTTAACATAATGACCAACAAGAACACAACAAAACCTAATGGAGACCCCAAAAAACGTCAAAAACACCCCAAAAAATATCGGCATCACCCCCAAAACTGGAAGAAAATACACCAAAACCATAGATCCACCCCAAAACCACCCTAAACCTACCTGAAGTTCTCCAAAACCCACAATCCACACCTATTTAACATAATGACCAACAAGAACACAACAAAACCTAATGAGACCCCAAAAAAAGTCAAAAACACCCCAAAAATATCGGCATCACACCCAAAACTGGAAGAAAATCCCCCAAAACCATAGATCCACCCCAAAACCACCCTAAACCTACCTGATCTTCTCCAAAACCTGCAATTTACACTTTTCCACCATGATGACCATGGAAAACCCAATGAAACACAACAGAGACCCCAAAACACGTCAAAAACACCCCAAAAAATATCGGCATCACCCCCAAATCTGGAAGAAAATACGCCAAAACCATAGATCCACCCCAAAACCACCCTAAACCTACCTGATCTTCTCCAAAACCCACAATATACCCTTTTCCACCATGATGACCAACGAGAACCCAACAAAACCCAACAGAGACCCCAAAAACCTTAAAAAACACCCCAAACAACAATGGCATCACCCCCAAAACTGGAAGAAAATCCCCCAAAACCATAGATCCACCCCAAAACCACACTAAACCTACCTGATCTTCTCCAAAACCCACAATCCACACCTATTTAACATAATGACAAACAAGAACACAACAAAACCTAATGGAGACCCCAAAACACGTCAAAAACACCCCAAAAAATATCGGCATCACCCCCAAAACTGGAAGAAAAAACGCCAAAACCATAGATCCATCCCCAAACCACCCTAAACCTACCTGATGTTCTCCAAAACCCACAATGTACCCTTTTCCACCATGATGACCAACGAGAACCCAACAAAACCCAACAGAGACCCCAAAAACCTTAAAAAACACCCCAAACAAGAACGGTATCAACCCCAGAACTGAAAGAAAATACGCCAAAAACATAGATCCACCCAAAAACCACCCTATACCTACCTGAAGTTCTCCAAAACCCACAATCCACACCTATTTAACAGAAAGACCAACAGGAACACAACAAAACCCAACGGAGACCCCAAAACACGTCAAATACACCCAAAAAAAAAGAACAGGATCACGCCAAAAAATAGAAGAAAACCCCAAATACCATAGATCCACCCCAAAGACACCCTAAACCTACCTGATGTTCTCCTAATCCCAAAGCACACTCCCAACCAACATAAAACACATTAGGAACTCAACGAAACGCAACGGAAACCCCAAAACACTTCAAAATCACACGAAGAAAGGAGAGGATCACTCCCCCAAAAAGAAGAAAACCCCAAATACCATGAATCCACGTGAAAACTCCCCCTAAACCTACCTGAAGTTCTCCAAAACCCACAATTTACCCTTTTACAACACGATGACCATGGAAAACCCAATGAAACACAACGGAGACCCCAAAACACGTCAAAAAAAACACAAAAAGTCCAGGATCATCCCCCCCCCCCCTCCCCAAACAAAAAAAAAAACCTGAATACCATAGATCCACCCCAAAACCACCCTAAACCTACCTGATGTTCTCTAAAACCCACAATTTACCCTTTTCCACCATGATGACCAACGAGAACCCACAAAACAAAACAGAGACCCCAAAAACCTTAAAAAACACCCCAAACAAGAATGGCATCACCCCCAAAACTGGAAGAAAATCCCCCAAAACCATAGATCCACCCCAAAACCACCTTAAACCTACCTGATCTTCTCCAAAACCCACAATTTACCCTTTTCCACCATGATGACCATGGAAAACCCAATGAAACACAACGGAGACCCCAAAACACGTCCAAAACACCCCAAAAAATATCGGCATCACCCCCAAAACTGGAAGAAAATCCCCCAAAACCATAGATCCACCCCAAAACCACCCTAAACCTACCTGATCTTCTCCAAAATCCACAATCCACTCCTATTTAACATAATGACCAACAAGAACACAACAAAACCCAACGGAGACCCCAAAACACATCAAAAACACCCCAAAACAGAACAGGTTCATGCCAAAAAATAGAAGAAAACCCCAAATACCATAGATCCACCCCAAAGACACCCTAAACCTACCTGATGTTCTCCAAAACCCACAATTTACCCTTTTCCACCATGATGACCAACGAGAACCCAACAAAACACAACAGAGACCCCAAAACACGTCAAAAACAACACAAAAATTATCGGCATCACCCCCAAATCTGGAAGAAAATACGCCAAAACCATAGATCCACCCCAAAACCACCCTAAACCTACCTGATCTTCTCCAAAACCCACAATCCACACCTATTTAACATAATGACCAACAAGAACACAACAAAACCTAATGGAGACCCCAAAACACGTCAAAAACACCCCAAAAAATATCGGCATCACCCCCAAAACTGGAAGAAAATACGCCAAAACCATAGATCCACCCCAAAACCACACTAAACCTACCTGATCTTCTCCAAAACCCACAATTTACCCGTTTCCACCATGATGACCAACGAGAACCCAACAAAACCCAACAGAGACCCCAAAAAACTTAAAAAACACCCCAAAAAAGAACGGCATCACCCCCAAAACTGAAAGAAAATCCCCCAAAACCATAGATCCACCCCAAAACCACCCTAAACCTACCTGATCTTCTCCAAAACCCACAATCCACACCTATTTAACATAATGACAAACAAGAACACAACAAAACCTAATGGAGACCACAAAACACGTCAAAAACACCCCAAAAAATATCAGCATCACCCCCAAAACTGGAAGAAAATACGCCAAAACCATAGATCCACCCCCAAACCACCCTAAACCTACCTGATCTTCTCCAAAACCCACAATTTACACTTTTCCACCATGATGACCAACGAGAACCCAACAAAACCCAACAGAGACCCCAAAAACCTTAAAAAACACCCCAAACAAGAACGGCATCAACCCCAAAACTGAAAGAAAATACGCCAAAAACATAGATCCACCCAAAAACCACCCTAAACCTACCTGAAGTTCTCCAAAACCCACAATCCACACCTATTTAACAGAAAGACCAACAGGAACACAACAAAACCCAACGGAGACCCCAAAACACGTCAAATACACCCAAAAAAAAAGAACAGGATCACGCCAAAAAATAGAAGAAAACCCCAAATACCATAGATCCACCCCAAAGACACCCTAAACCTACCTGATGTTCTCCTAATCCCAAAGCACACTCCCAACCAACATAAAACACATTAGGAACTCAACGAAACGCAACGGAAACCCCAAAACACTTCAAAATCACCCGAAGAAAGGAGAGGATCACTCCCCCAAAAAGAAGAAAACCCCAAATACCATGAATCTACGTGAAAACTCCCCCTAAACCTACCTGAAGTTCTCCAAAACCCACAATTTACCCTTTTACAACACGATGACCATGGAAAACCCAATGAAACACAACGGAGACCCCAAAACACGTCAAAAACAACACAAAAAGTCCAGGATCATCCCCCGCCCCCTCCCCAAACAAAAAAAAAAACTGAATACCATAGATCCACCCCAAAAACCACCCTAAACCTACCTGATGTTCTCTAAAACCCACAATTTACCCTTTTCCACCATGATGACAAACGAGAACCCAACAAAACAAAACAGAGACCCCAAAAACCTTAAAAAACACCCCAAACAAGAATGGCATCACCCCAAAATCTGGAAGAAAATACGCCAAAACCATAGATCCACCCCAAAACCACCCTAAACCTACCTGATCTTCTCCAAAACCCACAATTTACACTTTTCCACCATGATGACCAACGAGAACCCAACAAAACCCAACAGAGACCCCAAAAACCTTAAAAAACACCCCAAACAAGAACGGCATCAACCCCAAAACTGAAAGAAAATACGCCAAAAACATAGATCCTCCCAAAAACCACCCTAAACCTACCTGAAGTTCTCCAAAACCCACAATCCACACCTATTTAACAGAAAGACCAACAGGAACACAACAAAACCCAACGGAGACCCCAAAACACGTCAAATACACCCAAAAAAAAAGAACAGGATCACGCCAAAAAATAGAAGAAAACCCCAAATACCATAGATCCACCCCAAAGACACCCTAAACCTACCTGATGTTCTCCTAATCCCAAAGCACACTCCCAACCAACATAAAACACATTAGGAACTCAACGAAACGCAACGGAAACCCCAAAACACTTCAAAATCACCCGAAGAAAGGAGAGGATCACTCCCCCAAAAAGAAGAAAACCCCAAATACCATGAATCCACGTGAAAACTCCCCCTAAACCTACCTGAAGTTCTCCAAAACCCACAATTTACCCTTTTACAACACGATGACCATGGAAAACCCAATGAAACACAACGGAGACCCCAAAACACGTCAAAAACAACACAAAAAGTCCAGGATCATCCCCCCCCCCCTCCCCAAACAAAAAAAAAAACTGAATACCATAGATCCACCCCAAAACCACCCTAAACCTACCTGATGTTCTCTAAAACCCACAATTTACCCTTTTCCACCATGATGACCAACGAGAACACAACAAAAAAAAACAGAGACCCCAAAAACCTTAAAAAACACCCCAAACAAGAATGGCATCACCCCCAAATCTGGAAGAAAATACGCCAAAACCATAGATCCACCCCAAAACCACCCTAAACCTACCTGATCTTCTCCAAAACCCACAATTTACCCTTTTCCAACATGATGACCAACGAGAACCCAACAAAACAAAACAGAGACCCCAAAACACGTCAAAAACAACACAAAAATTATCGGCATCACCCCCAAATCTGGAAGAAAATCCGCCAAAACCATAGATCCACCCCAAAACCACCCTAAACATACCTGATCTTCTCCAAAACCCACAATCCACTCCTATTTAACATAATGACCAACAAGAACACAACAAAACCAAATGGAGACCCCAAAACACGTCAAAAACACCCCAAAAAATATCGGCATCACCCCCAAAACTGGAAGAAAATACGCCAAAACCATAGATCCACCCAAAACCACCCTAAACCTACCTGATCTTCTCCAAAACCCACAATACACACCTATTTAACATAATGACAAACAAGAACACAACAAAACCTAATGGAGACCCCAAAACACGTCAAAAACAACACAAAAATTATCGGAATCACCCCCAAATCTGGAAGAAAATACGCCAAAACCATAGATCCACCCCAAAACCACCCTAAACCTACCTGATCTTCTCCAAAACCCACAATATACCCTTTTCTACCATGATGACCAACGAGAACCCAACAAACCAAACAGAGACCCCAAAAACCTTAAAAAACACCCCAAACAAGAATGGCATCACCCCCAAAACTGGAAGAAAATACGCCAAAACCATAGATCCACCCCAAAACCACCCTAAACCTACCTGAAGTTCTCCAAAACCCACAATCCACACCTATTTAACATAATGACCAACAAGAACACAACAAAAACCTAATGGAGACCCCAAAAAACGTCAAAAACACCCCAAAAAATATCGGCATCACCCCCAAAACTGGAAGAAAATACACCAAAACCATAGATCCACCCCAAAACCACCCTAAACCTACCTGAAGTTCTCCAAAACCCACAATCCACACCTATTTAACATAATGACCAACAAGAACACAACAAAACCTAATGGAGACCCCAAAAAAAGTCAAAAACACCCCAAAAATATCGGCATCACACCCAAAACTGGAAGAAAATCCCCCAAAACCATAGATCCACCCCAAAACCACCCTAAACCTACCTGATCTTCTCCAAAACCTGCAATTTACACTTTTCCACCATGATGACCATGGAAAACCCAATGAAACACAACGGAGACCCCAAAACACGTCAAAAACACCCCAAAAAAATATCGGCATCACCCCCAAATCTGGAAGAAAATACGCCAAAACCATAGATCCACCCCAAAACCACCCTAAACCTACCTGATCTTCTCCAAAACCCACAATATACCCTTTTCCACCATGATGACCAACGAGAACCCAACAAAACCCAACAGAGACCCCAAAAACCTTAAAAAACACCCCAAACAACAATGGCATCACCCCCAAAACTGGAAGAAAATCCCCCAAAACCATAGATCCACCCCAAAACCACCCTAAACCTACCTGATCTTCTCCAAAACCCACAATCCACACCTATTTAACATAATGACAAACAAGAACACAACAAAACCTAATGGAGACCCCAAAACACGTCAAAAACACCCCAAAAAATATCGGCATCACCCCCAAAACTGGAAGAAAAAAACGCCAAAACCATAGATCCATCCCCAAACCACCCTAAACCTACCTGATGTTCTCCAAAACCCACAATGTACCCTTTTCCAACATGATGACCAACGAGAACCCAACAAAACCCAACAGAGACCCCAAAAACCTTAAAAAACACCCCAAACAAGAACGGTATCAACCCCAGAACTGAAAGAAAATACGCCAAAAACATAGATCCACCCAAAAACCACCCTATACCTACCTGAAGTTCTCCAAAACCCACAATCCACACCTATTTAACAGAAAGACCAACAGGAACACAACAAAACCCAACGGAGACCCCAAAACACGTCAAATACACCCAAAAAAAAAGAACAGGATCACGCCAAAAAATAGAAGAAAACCCCAAATACCATAGATCCACCCCAAAGACACCCTAAACCTGCCTGATGTTCTCCTAATCCCAAAGCACACTCCCAACCAACATAAAACACATTAGGAACTCAACGAAACGCAACGGAAACCCCAAAACACTTCAAAATCACCCGAAGAAAGGAGAGGATCACTCCCCCAAAAAGAAGAAAACCCCAAATACCATGAATCCACGTGAAAACTCCCCCTAAACCTACCTGAAGTTCTCCAAAACCCACAATTTACCCTTTTACAACACGATGACCATGGAAAACCCAATGAAACACAACGGAGACCCCAAAACACGTCAAAAAAAACACAAAAAGTCCAGGATCATCCCCCCCCCCCCTCCCCAAACAAAAAAAAAACCTGAATACCATAGATCCACCCCAAAACCACACTAAACCTACCTGATGTTCTCTAAAACCCACAATTTACCCTTTTCCACCATGATGACCAACGAGAACCCAACAAAACAAAACAGAGACCCCAAAAACCTTAAAAAACACCCCAAACAAGAATGGCATCACCCCCAAAACTGGAAGAAAATCCCCCAAAACCATAGATCCACACCAAAACCACCTTAAACCTACCTGATCTTCTCCAAAACCCACAATTTACCCTTTTCCACCATGATGACCATGGAAAACCCAATGAAACACAACGGAGACCCCAAAACACGTCCAAAACACCCCAAAAAATATCGGCATCACCACCAAAACTGGAAGAAAATCCCCCAAAACCATAGATCCACCCCAAAACCACCCTAAACCTACCTGATCTTCTCCAAAATCCACAATCCACTCCTATTTAACATAATGACCAACAAGAACACAACAAAACCCAACGGAGACCCCAAAACACATCAAAAACACCCCAAAACAGAACAGGTTCATGCCAAAAAATAGAAGAAAACCCCAAATACCATAGATCCACCCCAAAGACACCCTAAACCTACCTGATGTTCTCCAAAACCCACAATTTACCCTTTTCCACCATGATGACCAACGAGAACCCAACAAAACCCAACAGAGACCCCAAAACACGTCAAAAACAACACAAAAATTATCGGCATCACCCCCAAATCTGGAAGAAAATACGCCAAAACCATAGATCCACCCCAAAACCACCCTAAACCTACCTGATCTTCTCCAAAACCCACAATCCACACCTATTTAACATAATGACCAACAAGAACACAACAAAACCTAATGGAGACCCCAAAACACGTCAAAAACAACACAAAAATTATCGGCATCACCCCCAAATCTGGAAGAAAATACGCCAAAACCATAGATCCACCCCAAAACCACCCTAAACATACCTGATCTTCTCCAAAACCCACAATCCACTCCTATTTAACATAATGACCAACAAGAACACAACAAAACCAAATGGAGACCCCAAAACACGTCAAAAACACCTCAAAAAATATCGGCATCACCCCCAAAACTGGAAGAAAATACGCCAAAACCATAGATCCACCCCAAAACCACCCTAAACCTACCTGATCTTCTCCAAAACCCACAATCCACACCTATTTAACATAATGACAAACAAGAACACAACAAAACCTAATGGAGACCCCAAAACACGTCAAAAACAACAACAAAAATTATCGGCATCACCCCCAAATCTGGAAGAAAATACGCCAAAACCATAGATCCACCCCCAAACCACCCTAAACCTACCTGATCTTCTCCAAAACCCACAATTTACACTTTTCCACCATGATGACCAACGAGAACCCAACAAAACCCAACAGAGACCCCAAAAACCTTAAAAAACACCCCAAACAAGAACGGCATCAACCCCAAACTGAAAGAAAATACGCCAAAAACATAGATCCTCCCAAAAACCACCCTAAACCTACCTGAAGTTCTCCAAAACCCACAATCCACACCTATTTAACAGAAAGACCAACAGGAACACAACAAAACCCAACGGAGACCCCAAAACACGTCAAATACACCCAAAAAAAAAGAACAGGATCACGCCAAAAAATAGAAGAAAACCCCAAATACCATAGATCCACCCCAAAGACACCCTAAACCTACCTGATGTTCTCCTAATCCCAAAGCACACTCCCAACCAACATAAAACACATTAGGAACTCAACGAAACGCAACGGAAACCCCAAAACACTTCAAAATCACCCGAAGAAAGGAGAGGATCACTCCCCCAAAAAGAAGAAAACCCCAAATACCATGAATCCACGTGAAAACTCCCCCTAAACCTACCTGAAGTTCTCCAAAACCCACAATTTACCCTTTTACAACACGATGACCATGGAAAACCCAATGAAACACAACGGAGACCCCAAAACACGTCAAAAACAACACAAAAAGTCCAGGATCATCCCCCCCCCCCTCCCCAAACAAAAAAAAAAAACTGAATACCATAGATCCACCCCAAAACCACCCTAAACCTACCTGATGTTCTCTAAAACCCACAATTTACCCTTTCCACCATGATGACCAACGAGAACCCAACAAAAAAAAACAGAGACCCCAAAAACCTTAAAAAACACCCCAAACAAGAATGGCATCACCCCCAAATCTGGAAGAAAATACGCCAAAACCATAGATCCACCCCAAAACCACCCTAAACCTACCTGATCTTCTCCAAAACCCACAATTTACCCTTTTCCAACATGATGACCAACGAGAACCCAACAAAACCAAACAGAGACCCCAAAACACGTCAAAAACAACACAAAAATTATCGGCATCACCCCCAAATCTGGAAGAAAATACGCCAAAACCATAGATCCACCCCAAAACCACCCTAAACATACCTGATCTTCTCCAAAACCCACAATCCACTCCTATTTAACATAATGACCAACAAGAACACAACAAAACCAAATGGAGACCCCAAAACACGTCAAAAACACCCCAAAAAATATCGGCATCACCCCCAAAACTGGAAGAAAATACGCCAAAACCATAGATCCACCCCCAAACCACCCTAAACCTACCTGATCTTCTCCAAAACCCACAATTTACACTTTTCCACCATGATGACCAACGAGAACCCAACAAAACCCAACAGAGACCCCAAAAACCTTAAAAAACACCCCAAACAAGAACGGCATCAACCCCAAAACTGAAAGAAAATACGCCAAAAACATAGATCCTCCCCAAAACCACCCTAAACCTACCTGAAGTTCTCCAAAACCCACAATCCACACCTATTTAACAGAAAGACCAACAGGAACACAACAAAACCCAACGGAGACCCCAAAACACGTCAAATACACCCAAAAAAAAAGAACAGGATCACGCCAAAAAATAGAAGAAAACCCCAAATACCATAGATCCACCCCAAAGACACCCTAAACCTACCTGATGTTCTCCTAATCCCAAAGCACACTCCCAACCAACATAAAACACATTAGGAACTCAACGAAACGCAACGGAAACCCCAAAACACTTCAAAAATCACCCGAAGAAAGGAGAGGATCACTCCCCCAAAAAGAAGAAAACCCCAAATACCATGAATCCACGTGAAAACTCCCCCTAAACCTACCTGAAGTTCTCCAAAAACCCACAATTTACCCTTTTACAACACGATGACCATGGAAAACCCAATGAAACACAACGGAGACCCCAAAACACGTCAAAAACAACACAAAAAGTCCAGGATCATCCCCCCCCCCCTCCCCAAACAAAAAAAAAAACTAAATACCATAGATCCACTCCAAAACCACCCTAAACCTACATGATGTTCTCTAAAACCCACAATTTACCCTTTTCCACCATGATGACCAACGAGAACCCAACAAAACAAAACAGAGACCACAAAAACCTTAAAAACACCCCAAACAAGAATGGCATCACCCCCAAAACTGGAAGAAAATCCCCAAAAACCATAGATCCACCCCAAAACCACCCTAAACCTACCTGATCTTCTCCAAAACCCACAATTTACCCTTTTCCACCATGATGACCATGGAAAACCCAATGAAACACAACGGAGACCCCAAAACACGTCCAAAACACCCCAAAAAATATTGGCATCACCCCCAAAACTGGAAGAAAATCCCCCAAAACCATAGATCCACCCCAAAACCACCCTAAACCTACCTGGTCTTCTCCAAAATCCACAATCCACTCCTATTTAACATAATGACCAACAAGAACACAACAAAACCCAACGGAGACCCCAAAACACATCAAAAACACCCCAAAAAAGAACAGGTTCATGCCAAAAAATAGAAGAAAACCCCAAATACCATAGATCCACCCCAAAGACACCCTAAACCTACCTGATGTTCTCCAAAACCCACAATGTACACTTTTCCACCATGATGACCAACGAGAACCCAACAAAACCAAACAGAGACCCCAAAATCCTTAAAAAACACCCCAAACAAGAATGGCATCACCACCAAAACTGGAAGAAAATCCCCCAAAACCATAGATCCACCGCAAAACCACCCTAAACCTACCTGATGTTCTCTAAAACCCACAATTTACCCTTTTCCACCATGATGACCAACGAGAACCCAACAAAACAAAAACAGAGACCCCAAAAACCTTAAAAAACACCCCAAACAAGAATGGCATCACCCCCAAAACTGGAAGAAAATACGCCAAAACCATAGATCCACCCCAAAACCACCCTAAACCTACCTGATCTTCTCCAAAACCCACAATTTACCCTTTTCCACCATGATGACCAACGAGAACCCAACAAAACCCAACAGAGACCCCAAAACACGTCAAAAACAACACAAAAATTATCGGCATCACCCCCAAATCTGGAAGAAAATACGCCAAAACCATAGATCCACCCCAAAACCACCCTAAACCTACCTGATCTTCTCCAAAACCCACAATCCACACCTATTTAACATAATGACCAACAAGAACACAACAAAACCTAATGGAGACCCCAAAACACGTCAAAAACACCCCAAAAAATATCGGCATCACCCCCAAAACTGGAAGAAAATACGCCAAAACCATAGATCCACCCCCAAACCACCCTAAACCTACCTGATCTTCTCCAAAACCTGCAATTTACACTTTTCCACCATGATGACCATGGAAAACCCAATGAAACACAACGGAGACCCCAAAACACGTCAAAAACACCCCAAAAAATATCGGCATCACCCCCAAATCTGGAAGAAAATACGCCAAAACCATAGATCCACCCCAAAACCACCCTAAACCTACCTGATCTTCTCCAAAACCCACAATATACCCTTTTCCACCATGATGACCAACGAGAACCCAACAAAACCCAACAGAGACCCAAAAACCTTAAAAAACACCCCAAACAACAATGGCATCACCCCCAAAACTGGAAGAAAATCCCCCAAAACCATAGATCCACCCCAAAACCACCCTAAACCTACCTGATCTTCTCCAAAACCCACAATCCACACCTATTTAACATAATGACAAACAAGAACACAACAAAACCTAATGGAGACCCCAAAACACGTCAAAAACACCCCAAAAAATATCGGCATCACCCCCAAAACTGGAAGAAAAAACGCCAAAACCATAGATCCATCCCCAAACCACCCTAAACCTACCTGATGTTCTCCAAAACCCACAATGTACCCTTTTCCACCATGATGACCAACGAGAACCCAACAAAACCCAACAGAGACCCCAAAAACCTTAAAAAACACCCCAAACAAGAACGGTATCAACCCCAGAACTGAAAGAAAATACGCCAAAAACATAGATCCACCCAAAAACCACCCTATACCTACCTGAAGTTCTCCAAAACCCACAATCCACACCTATTTAACAGAAAGACCAACAGGAACACAACAAAACCCAACGGAGACCCCAAAACACGTCAAATACACCCAAAAAAAAAGAACAGGATCACGCCAAAAAATAGAAGAAAACCCCAAATACCATAGATCCACCCCAAAGACACCCTAAACCTGCCTGATGTTCTCCTAATCCCAAAGCACACTCCCAACCAACATAAAACACATTAGGAACTCAACGAAACGCAACGGAAACCCCAAAACACTTCAAAATCACCCGAAGAAAGGAGAGGATCACTCCCCCAAAAAGAAGAAAACCCCAAATACCATGAATCCACGTGAAAACTCCCCCTAAACCTACCTGAAGTTCTCCAAAACCCACAATTTACCCTTTTACAACACGATGACCATGGAAAACCCAATGAAACACAACGGAGACCCCAAAACACGTCAAAAAAAACACAAAAAGTCCAGGATCATCCCCCCCCCCCCTCCCCAAACAAAAAAAAAAACCTGAATACCATAGATCCACCCCAAAACCACCCTAAACCTACCTGATGTTCTCTAAAACCCACAATTTACCCTTTTCCACCATGATGACCAACGAGAACCCAACAAAACAAAACAGAGACCCCAAAAACCTTAAAAAACACCCCAAACAAGAATGGCATCACCCCAAAACTGGAAGAAAATCCCCCAAAACCATAGATCCACACCAAAACCACCTTAAACCTACCTGATCTTCTCCAAAACCCACAATTTACCCTTTTCCACCATGATGACCATGGAAAACCCAATGAAACACAACGGAGACCCCAAAACACGTCCAAAACACCCCAAAAAATATCGGCATCACCACCAAAACTGGAAGAAAATACGCCAAAACCATAGATCCACCCCAAAACCACCCTAAACCTACCTGATCTTCTCCAAAATCCACAATCCACTCCTATTTAACATAATGACCAACAAGAACACAACAAAACCCAACGGAGACCCCAAAACACATCAAAAACACCCCAAAACAGAACAGGTTCATGCCAAAAAATAGAAGAAAACCCCAAATACCATAGATCCACCCCAAAGACACCCTAAACCTACCTGATGTTCTCCAAAACCCACAATTTACCCTTTTCCACCATGATGACCAACGAGAACCCAACAAAACCCAACAGAGACCCCAAAACACGTCAAAAACAACACAAAAATTATCGGCATCACCCCCAAATCTGGAAGAAAATACGCCAAAACCATAGATCCACCCCAAAACAACCCTAAACCTACCTGATCTTCTCCAAAACCCACAATCCACACCTATTTAACATAATGACCAACAAGAACACAACAAAACCTAATGGAGACCCCAAAACACGTCAAAAACACCCCAAAAAATATCGGCATCACCCCCAAAACTGGAAGAAAATACGCCAAAACCATAGATCCACCC
The DNA here is from genome assembly GCF_964211825.1 of Aythya ferina. Taxonomy (NCBI): domain Eukaryota; kingdom Metazoa; phylum Chordata; class Aves; order Anseriformes; family Anatidae; genus Aythya; species Aythya ferina. The sequence goes on along the minus strand of NW_028181232.1, from coordinate 9,902 downwards.
CAAAACCACACTAAACCTACCTGATCTTCTCCAAAACCCACAATTTACCCGTTTCCACCATGATGACCAACGAGAACCCAACAAAACACAACAGAGACCCCAAAAAAACTTAAAAAACACCCCAAAAAAGAACGGCATCACCCCCAAAACTGAAAGAAAATCCCCCAAAACCATAGATCCACCCCAAAACCACCCTAAACCTACCTGATCTTCTCCAAAACCCACAATCCACACCTATTTAACATAATGACAAACAAGAACACAACAAAACCTAATGGAGACCACAAAACACGTCAAAAACACCCCAAAAAATATCAGCATCACCCCCAAAACTGGAAGAAAATACGCCAAAACCATAGATCCACCCCCAAACCACCCTAAACCTACCTGATCTTCTCCAAAACCCACAATTTACACTTTTCCACCATGATGACCAACGAGAAACCCAACAAAACCCAACAGAGACCCCAAAAACCTTAAAAAACACCCCAAACAAGAACGGCATCAACCCCAAAACTGAAAGAAAATACGCCAAAAACATAGATCCACCCAAAAACCACCCTAAACCTACCTGAAGTTCTCCAAAACCCACAATCCACACCTATTTAACAGAAAGACCAACAGGAACACAACAAAACCCAACGGAGACCCCAAAACACGTCAAATACACCCAAAAAAAAAGAACAGGATCACGCCAAAAAATAGAAGAAAACCCCAAATACCATAGATCCACCCCAAAGACACCCTAAACCTACCTGATGTTCTCCTAATCCCAAAGCACACTCCCAACCAACATAAAACACATTAGGAACTCAACGAAACGCAACGGAAACCCCAAAACACTTCAAAATCACCCGAAGAAAGGAGAGGATCACTCCCCCAAAAAGAAGAAAACCCCAAATACCATGAATCCACGTGAAAACTCCCCCTAAACCTACCTGAAGTTCTCCAAAACCCACAATTTACCCTTTTACAACACGATGACCATGGAAAACCCAATGAAACACAACGGAGACCCCAAAACACGTCAAAAACAACACAAAAAGTCCAGGATCATCCCCCGCCCCCTCCCCAAACAAAAAAAAAAACTGAATACCATAGATCCACCCCAAAACCACCCTAAACCTACATGATGTTCTCTAAAACCCACAATTTACCCTTTTCCACCATGATGACAAACGAGAACCCAACAAAACAAAACAGAGACCCCAAAAACCTTAAAAAACACCCCAAACAAGAATGGCATCACCCCAAAATCTGGAAGAAAATACGCCAAAACCATAGATCCACCCCAAAACCACCCTAAACCTACCTGATCTTCTCCAAAACCCACAATTTACCCTTTTCCAACATGATGACCAACGAGAACCCAACAAAACCCAACAGAGACCCCAAAACACGTCAAAAACAACACAAAAATTATCGGCATCACCCCCAAATCTGGAAGAAAATACGCCAAAACCATAGATCCACCCCAAAACCACCCTAAACATACCTGATCTTCTCCAAAACCCACAATCCACTCCTATTTAACATAATGACCAACGAGAACACAACAAAACCAAATGGAGACCCCAAAACACGTCAAAAACACCTCAAAAAATATCGGCATCACCCCCAAAACTGGAAGAAAATACGCCAAAACCATAGATCCACCCCAAAACCACCCTAAACCTACCTGATCTTCTCCAAAACCCACAATCCACACCTATTTAACATAATGACAAACAAGAACACAACAAAACCTAATGGAGACCCCAAAACACGTCAAAAACAACACAAAAATTATCGGCATCACCCCCAAATCTGGAAGAAAATACGCCAAAACCATAGATCCACCCCCAAACCACCCTAAACCTACCTGATCTTCTCCAAAACCCACAATTTACACTTTTCCACCATGATGACCAACGAGAACCCAACAAAACCCAACAGAGACCCCAAAAACCTTAAAAAACACCCCAAACAAGAACGGCATCAACCCCAAAACTGAAAGAAAATACGCCAAAAACATAGATCCTCCCAAAAACCACCCTAAACCTACCTGAAGTTCTCCAAAACCCACAATCCACACCTATTTAACAGAAAGACCAACAGGAACACAACAAAACCCAACGGAGACCCCAAAACACGTCAAATACACCCAAAAAAAAAAGAACAGGATCACGCCAAAAAATAGAAGAAAACCCCAAATACCATAGATCCACCCCAAAGACACCCTAAACCTACCTGATGTTCTCCTAATCCCAAAGCACACTCCCAACCAACATAAAACACATTAGGAACTCAACGAAACGCAACGGAAACCCCAAAACACTTCAAATCACCCGAAGAAAGGAGAGGATCACTCCCCCAAAAAGAAGAAAACCCCAAATACCATGAATCCACGTGAAAACTCCCCCTAAACCTACCTGAAGTTCTCCAAAACCCACAATTTACCCTTTTACAACACGATGACCATGGAAAACCCAATGAAACACAACGGAGACCCCAAAACACGTCAAAAACAACACAAAAAGTCCAGGATCATCCCCCCCCCCCCTCCCCAAACAAAAAAAAAAACTGAATACCATAGATCCACCCCAAAACCACCCTAAACCTACCTGATGTTCTCTAAAACCCACAATTTACCCTTTTCCACCATGATGACCAACGAGAACCCAACAAAACAAAACAGAGACCCCAAAAACCTTAAAAAACACCCCAAACAAGAATGGCATCACCCCCAAATCTGGAAGAAAATACGCCAAAACCATAGATCCACCCCAAAACCACCCTAAACCTACCTGATCTTCTCCAAAACCCACAATTTACCCTTTTCCAACATGATGACCAACGAGAACCCAACAAAACCCAACAGAGACCCCAAAACACGTCAAAAACAACACAAAAATTATCGGCATCACCCCCAAATCTGGAAGAAAATACGCCAAAACCATAGATCCACCCCAAAACCACCCTAAACATACCTGATCTTCTCCAAAACCCACAATCCACTCCTATTTAACATAATGACCAACAAGAACACAACAAAACCAAATGGAGACCCCAAAACACGTCAAAAACACCTCAAAAAATATCGGCATCACCCCCAAAACTGGAAGAAAATACGCCAAAACCATAGATCCACCCCAAAACCACCCTAAACCTACCTGATCTTCTCCAAAACCCACAATCCACACCTATTTAACATAATGACAAACAAGAACACAACAAAACCTAATGGAGACCCCAAAACACGTCAAAAACAACACAAAAATTATCGGCATCACCCCCAAATCTGGAAGAAAATACGCCAAAACCATAGATCCACCCCCAAACCACCCTAAACCTACCTGATCTTCTCCAAAACCCACAATTTACACTTTTCCACCATGATGACCAACGAGAACCCAACAAAACCCAACAGAGACCCCAAAAACCTTAAAAACACCCCAAACAAGAACGGCATCAACCCCAAAACTGAAAGAAAATACGCCAAAAACATAGATCCTCCCAAAAACCACCCTAAACCTACCTGAAGTTCTCCAAAACCCACAATCCACACCTATTTAACAGAAAGACCAACAGGAACACAACAAAACCCAACGGAGACCCCAAAACACGTCAAATACACCCAAAAAAAAAGAACAGGATCACGCCAAAAAATAGAAGAAAACCCCAAATACCATAGATCCACCCCAAAGACACCCTAAACCTACCTGATGTTCTCCTAATCCCAAAGCACACTCCCAACCAACATAAAACACATTAGGAACTCAACGAAACGCAACGGAAACCCCAAAACACTTCAAAATCACCCGAAGAAAGGAGAGGATCACTCCCCCAAAAAGAAGAAAACCCCAAATACCATGAATCCACGTGAAAACTCCCCCTAAACCTACCTGAAGTTCTCCAAAACCCACAATTTACCCTTTTACAACACGATGACCATGGAAAACCCAATGAAACACAACGGAGACCCCAAAACACGTCAAAAACAACACAAAAAGTCCAGGATCATCCCCCCCCCCCTCCCCAAACAAAAAAAAAAACTGAATACCATAGATCCACCCCAAAACCACCCTAAACCTACCTGATGTTCTCTAAAACCCACAATTTACCCTTTTCCACCATGATGACCAACGAGAACCCAACAAAAAAAAACAGAGACCCCAAAAACCTTAAAAAACACCCCAAACAAGAATGGCATCACCCCCAAATCTGGAAGAAAATACGCCAAAACCATAGATCCACCCCAAAACCACCCTAAACCTACCTGATCTTCTCCAAAACCCACAATTTACCTTTTCCAACATGATGACCAACGAGAACCCAACAAAACCAAACAGAGACCCCAAAACACGTCAAAAACAACACAAAAATTATCGGCATCACCCCCAAATCTGGAAGAAAATACGCCAAAACCATAGATCCACCCCAAAACCACCCTAAACATACCTGATCTTCTCCAAAACCCACAATCCACTCCTATTTAACATAATGACCAACAAGAACACAACAAAACCAAATGGAGACCCCAAAACACGTCAAAAACACCCCAAAAAATATCGGCATCACCCCCAAAACTGGAAGAAAATACGCCAAAACCATAGATCCACCCCCAAACCACCCTAAACCTACCTGATCTTCTCCAAAACCCACAATTTACACTTTTCCACCATGATGACCAACGAGAACCCAACAAAACCCAACAGAGACCCCAAAAACCTTAAAAACACCCCAAACAAGAACGGCATCAACCCCAAAACTGAAAGAAAATACGCCAAAAACATAGATCCTCCCCAAAACCACCCTAAACCTACCTGAAGTTCTCCAAAACCCACAATCCACACCTATTTAACAGAAAGACCAACAGGAACACAACAAAACCCAACGGAGACCCCAAAACACGTCAAATACACCCAAAAAAAAAGAACAGGATCACGCCAAAAAATAGAAGAAAACCCCAAATACCATAGATCCACCCCAAAGACACCCTAAACCTACCTGATGTTCTCCTAATCCCAAAGCACACTCCCAACCAACATAAAACACATTAGGAACTCAACGAAACGCAACGGAAACCCCAAAACACTTCAAAATCACCCGAAGAAAGGAGAGGATCACTCCCCCAAAAAGAAGAAAACCCCAAATACCATGAATCCACGTGAAAACTCCCCCTAAACCTACCTGAAGTTCTCCAAAACCCACAATTTACCCTTTTACAACACGATGACCATGGAAAACCCAATGAAACACAACGGAGACCCCAAAACACGTCAAAAACAACACAAAAAGTCCAGGATCATCCCCCCCCCCCTCCCCAAACAAAAAAAAAAACTAAATACCATAGATCCACTCCAAAACCACCCTAAACCTACATGATGTTCTCTAAAACCCACAATTTACACTTTTCCACCATGATGACCAACGAGAACCCAACAAAACAAAACAGAGACCACAAAAACCTTAAAAAAACACCCCAAACAAGAATGGCATCACCCCCAAAACTGGAAGAAAATCCCCAAAAACCATAGATCCACCCCAAAACCACCCTAAACCTACCTGATCTTCTCCAAAACCCACAATTTACCCTTTTCCACCATGATGACCATGGAAAACCCAATGAAACACAACGGAGACCCCAAAACACGTCCAAAACACCCCAAAAAATATTGGCATCACCCCCAAAACTGGAAGAAAATCCCCAAAACCATAGATCCACCCCAAAACCACCCTAAACCTACCTGGTCTTCTCCAAAATCCACAATCCACTCCTATTTAACATAATGACCAACAAGAACACAACAAAACCCAACGGAGACCCCAAAACACATCAAAACACCCCAAAAAAGAACAGGTTCATGCCAAAAAATAGAAGAAAACCCCAAATACCATAGATCCACCCCAAAGACACCCTAAACCTACCTGATGTTCTCCAAAACCCACAATGTACACTTTTCCACCATGATGACCAACGAGAACCCAACAAAACCAAACAGAGACCCCAAAATCCTTAAAAAACACCCCAAACAAGAATGGCATCACCACCAAAACTGGAAGAAAATCCCCCAAAACCATAGATCCACCGCAAAACCACCCTAAACCTACCTGATGTTCTCTAAAACCCACAATTTACCCTTTTCCACCATGATGACCAACGAGAACCCAACAAAACAAAACAGAGACCCCAAAAACCTTAAAAAACACCCCAAACAAGAATGGCATCACCCCCAAAACTGGAAGAAAATACGCCAAAACCATAGATCCACCCCAAAACCACCCTAAACCTACCTGATCTTCTCCAAAACCCACAATTTACCCTTTTCCACCATGATGACCAACGAGAACCCAACAAAACCCAACAGAGACCCCAAAACACGTCAAAAACAACACAAAAATTATCGGCATCACCCCCAAATCTGGAAGAAAATACGCCAAAACCATAGATCCACCCCAAAACCACCCTAAACCTACCTGATCTTCTCCAAAACCCACAATCCACTCCTATTTAACATAATGACGAACAAGAACACAACAAAACCTAATGGAGACCCCAAAACACGTCAAAAACACCCCAAAAAATATCGGCATCACCCCCAAAACTGGAAGAAAATACGCCAAAACCATAGATCCACCCCCAAACCACCCTAAACCTACCTGATCTTCTCCAAAACCCACAATTTACACTTTTCCACCATGATGACCAACGAGAACCCAACAAAACCCAACAGAGACCCCAAAAACCTTAAAAAACACCCCAAACAAGAAACGGCATCAACCCCAAAACTGAAAGAAAATACGCCAAAAACATAGATCCACCCAAAAACCACCCTAAACCTACCTGAAGTTCTCCAAAACCCACAATCCACACCTATTTAACAGAAAGACCAACAGGAACACAACAAAACCCAACGGAGACCCCAAAACACGTCAAATACACCCAAAAAAAAAGAACAGGATCACGCCAAAAATAGAAGAAAACCCCAAATACCATAGATCCACCCCAAAGACACCCTAAACCTACCTGATGTTCTCCTAATCCCAAAGCACACTCCCAACCAACATAAAACACATTAGGAACTCAACGAAACGCAACGGAAACCCCAAAACACTTCAAAATCACCCGAAGAAAGGAGAGGATCACTCCCCCAAAAAGAAGAAAACCCCAAATACCATGAATCCACGTGAAAACTCCCCCTAAACCTACCTGAAGTTCTCCAAAACCCACAATTTACCCTTTTACAACACGATGACCATGGAAAACCCAATGAAACACAACGGAGACCCCAAAACACGTCAAAAACAACACAAAAAGTCCAGGATCATCCCCCCCCCCCCCCCAAACAAAAAAAAAACTGAATACCATAGATCCACCCCAAAACCACCCTAAACCTACCTGATGTTCTCTAAAACCCACAATTTACCCTTTTCCACCATGATGACCAACGAGAACCCAACAAAACAAAACAGAGACCCCAAAAACCTTAAAAAACACCCCAAACAAGAATGGCATCACCCCCAAATCTGGAAGAAAATACGCCAAAACCATAGATCCACCCCAAAACCACCCTAAACCTACCTGATCTTCTCCAAAACCCACAATTTACCCTTTTCCAACATGATGACCAACGAGAACCCAACAAAACCCAACAGAGACCCCAAAACACGTCAAAAACAACACAAAAATTATCGGCATCACCCCCAAATCTGGAAGAAAATACGCCAAAACCATAGATCCACCCCAAAACCACCCTAAACCTACCTGATCTTCTCCAAAACCCACAATCCACACCTATTTAACATAATGACCAACAAGAACACAACAAAACCAAATGGAGACCCCAAAACACGTATAAAACACCCCAAAAAATATCGGCATCACCCCCAAAACTGGAAGAAAATACGCCAAAACCATAGATCCACCCCAAAACCACACTAAACCTACCTGATCTTCTCCAAAACCCACAATGTACACTTTTCCACCATTATGACCAACGAGAACCCAACAAAACCAAACAGAGACCCCAAAATCCTTAAAAAACACCCCAAACAAGAATGGCATCACCCCCAAAACTGGAAGAAAATCCCCCAAAACCATAGATCCACCGAAAACCACCCTAAACCTACCTGATGTTCTCTAAAACCCACAATTTACCCTTTTCCACCATGATGACCAACGAGAACCCAACAAAACAAAACAGAGACCCCAAAAACCTTAAAAAACACCCCAAACAAGAATGGCATCACCCCCAAAACTGGAAGAAAATACGCCAAAACCATAGATCCACCCCAAAACCACCCTAAACCTACATGATCTTCTCCAAAACCCACAATCCACACCTATTTAACATAATGACCAACAAGAACACAACAAAACCTAATGGAGACCCCAAAACACGTCAAAAACACCCCAAAAAATATCGGCATCACCCCCAAAACTGGAAGAAAATACGCCAAAACCATAGATCCACCCCCAAACCACCCTAAACCTACCTGATCTTCTCCAAACCCACAATTTACACTTTTCCACCATGATGACCAACGAGAACCCAACAAAACCCAACAGAGACCCCAAAAACCTTAAAAAACACCCCAAACAAGAACGGCATCAACCCCAAAACTGAAAGAAAATACGCCAAAAACATAGATCCACCCAAAAACCACCCTAAACCTACCTGAAGTTCTCCAAAACCCACAATCCACACCTATTTAACAGAAAGACCAACAGGAACACAACAAAACCCAACGGAGACCCCAAAACACGTCAAATACACCCAAAAAAAAAGAACAGGATCACGCCAAAAAATAGAAGAAAACCCCAAATACCATAGATCCACCCCAAAGACACCCTAAACCTACCTGATGTTCTCCTAATCCCAAAGCACACTCCCAACCAACATAAAACACATTAGGAACTCAACGAAACGCAACGGAAACCCCAAAACACTTCAAAATCACCCGAAGAAAGGAGAGGATCACTCCCCCAAAAAGAAGAAAACCCCAAATACCATGAATCCACGTGAAAACTCCCCCTAAACCTACCTGAAGTTCTCCAAAACCCACAATTTACCCTTTTACAACACGATGACCATGGAAAACCCAATGAAACACAACGGAGACCCCAAAACACGTCAAAAACAACACAAAAAGTCCAGGATCATCCCCCCCCCCCCCCCCAAACAAAAAAAAAAACTGAATACCATAGATCCACCCCAAAACCACCCTAAACCTACCTGATGTTCTCTAAAACCCACAATTTACCCTTTTCCACCATGATGACCAACGAGAACCCAACAAAACAAAACAGAGACCCCAAAAACCTTAAAAAACACCCCAAACAAGAATGGCATCACCCCCAAATCTGGAAGAAAATACGCCAAAACCATAGATCCACCCCAAAACCACCCTAAACCTACCTGATCTTCTCCAAAACCCACAATTTACCCTTTTCCAACATGATGACCAACGAGAACCCAACAAAACCCAACAGAGACCCCAAAACACGTCAAAAACAACACAAAAATTATCGGCATCACCCCCAAATCTGGAAGAAAATACGCCAAAACCATAGATCCACCCCAAAACCACCCTAAACCTACCTGATCTTCTCCAAAACCCACAATCCACACCTATTTAACATAATGACCAACAAGAACACAACAAAACCAAATGGAGACCCCAAAACACGTATAAAACACCCCAAAAAATATCGGCATCACCCCCAAAACTGGAAGAAAATACGCCAAAACCATAGATCCACCCCAAAACCACACTAAACCTACCTGATCTTCTCCAAAACCCACAATGTACACTTTTCCACCATTATGACCAACGAGAACCCAACAAAACCAAACAGAGACCCCAAAATCCTTAAAAAACACCCCAAACAAGAATGGCATCACCCCCAAAACTGGAAG
>NW_028181233.1:0-81937 GCF_964211825.1 Aythya ferina | reverse complement strand
CAAAAACACCCCAAAAAATATCGGCATCACCCCCAAAACTGGAAGAAAATACACCAAAACCATAGATCCACCCCAAAACCACCCTAAACCTACCTGATCTTCTCCAAAACCCACAATCCACTCCTATTTAACATAATGACCAACAAGAACACAACAAAACCCAACGGAGACCCCAAAACACATCAAAAACACCCCAAAAAAGAACAGGTTCAGGCCAAAAAATAGAAGAAAACCCCAAATACCATAGATCCACCCCAAAGACACCCTAAACCTACCTGATCTTCTCCAAAACCCACAATGTACCCTTTTCCACCATGATGACCAATGAGAACGCAAATAAACCCAACAGAGACCGCAAAACACGTCAAAAACACCCCAAAAAATATCGGCATCACCCCCAAATCTGGAAGAAAATCCCCCAAAACCATAGATCCACCCCAAAACCACCCTAAACCTACCTGATCTTCTCCAAAACCCACAATCCACACCTATTTAACATAATGACCAACAAGAACACAACAAAACCTAATGGAGACCCCAAAACACGTCAAAAACACCCCAAAAAATATCGGCATCACCCCCAAATCTGGAAGAAAATCCCCCAAAACCATAGATCCACCCCAAAACCACCCTAAACCTACCTGATCTTCTCCAAAACCCACAATCCACACCTATTTAACATAATGACCAACAAGAACACAACAAAACCTAATGGAGACCCCAAAACACGTCAAAAACACCCCAAAAAATATCGGCATCACCCCCAAAACTGGAAGAAAATCCCCCAAAACCATAGATCCACCCCAAAACCACCCTAAACCTACCTGATCTTCTCCAAAACCCACAATCCACTCCTATTTAACATAATGACCAACAAGAACACAACAAAACCCAACGGAGACCCCAAAACACATCAAAAACACCCCAAAAAAGAACAGGTTCAGGCCAAAAAATAGAAGAAAACCCCAAATACCATAGATCCACCCCAAAGACACCCTAAACCTACCTGATCTTCTCCAAAACCCACAATGTACCCTTTTCCACCATGATGACCAACGAGAACCCAACAAAACCCAACAGAGACCCCAAACACCTTAAAAAACACCACAAACAAGAATGGCATCACCCCCAAAACTGGAAGAAAATACACCAAAACCATAGATCCACCCCAAAACCACCGTAAACCTACCTGATCTTCTCCAAAACCCACAATCCACACCTATTTAACATAATGACCAACAAGAACACAACAAAACCTAATGGAGACCCCAAAACACGTCAAAAACACCCCAAAAAATATCGGCATCACCCCCAAAACTGGAAGAAAATCCCCCAAAACCATAGATCCACCCCAAAACCACCCTAAACCTACCTGATCTTCTCCAAAACCCACAATCCACACCTATTTAACATAATGACCAACAAGAACACAACAAACCTAATGGAGACCCCAAAACACGTCAAAAACACCCCAAAAAATACCGGCATCACCCCCAAAACTGGAAGAAAATCCCCCAAAACCATAGATCCACCCCAAAACCACCCTAAACCTACCTGATCTTCTCCAAAACCCACAATCCACTCCTATTTAACATAATGACCAACAAGAACACAACAAAACCCAACGGAGACCCCAAAACACATCAAAAACACCCCAAAAAAGAACAGGTTCAGGCCAAAAAATAGAAGAAAACCCCAAATACCATAGATCCACCCCAAAGACACCCTAAACCTACCTGATCTTCTCCAAAACCCACAATGTACCCTTTTCCACCATGATGACCAATGAGAACGCAAATAAACCCAACAGAGACCCCAAAACACGTCAAAAACACCCCAAAAAATATCGGCATCACCCCCAAATCTGGAAGAAAATCCCCCAAAACCATAGATCCACCCCAAAACCACCCTAAACCTACCTGATCTTCTCCAAAACCCACAATCCACACCTATTTAACATAATGACCAACAAGAACACAACAAAACCTAATGGAGACCCCAAAACACGTCAAAAACACCCCAAAAAATATCGGCATCACCCCCAAATCTGGAAGAAAATCCCCCAAAACCATAGATCCACCCCAAAACCACCCTAAACCTACCTGATCTTCTCCAAAACCCACAATCCACACCTATTTAACATAATGACCAACAAGAACACAAGAACACAACAAAACCTAATGGAGACCCCAAAACACGTCAAAAACACCCCAAAAAATATCGGCATCACCCCCAAAACTGGAAGAAAATACACCAAAACCATAGATCCACCCCAAAACCACCCTAAACCTACCTGATCTTCTCCAAAACCCACAATCCACTCCTATTTAACATAATGACCAACAAGAACACAACAAAACCCAACGGAGACCCCAAAACACATCAAAAACACCCCAAAAAAGAACAGGTTCAGGCCAAAAAATAGAAGAAAACCCCAATACCATAGATCCACCCCAAAGACACCCTAAACCTACCTGATCTTCTCCAAAACCCACAATGTACCCTTTTCCACCATGATGACCAATGAGAACGCAAATAAACCCAACAGAGACCCCAAAACACGTCAAAAACACCCCAAAAAATATCGGCATCACCCCCAAATCTGGAAGAAAAATCCCCCAAAACCATAGATCCACCCCAAAACCACCCTAAACCTACCTGATCTTCTCCAAAACCCACAATCCACACCTATTTAACATAATGACCAACAAGAACATTACAAAACCTAATGGAGACCCCAAAACACGTCAAAAACACCCCAAAAAATATCGGCATCACCCCCAAATCTGGAAGAAAATCCCCCAAAACCATAGATTCACCCCAAAACCACCCTAAACCTACCTGATCTTCTCCAAAACCCACAATCCACACCTATTTAACACATTGACCAACAAGAACATAACAAAACCTAATGGAGACCCCAAAACACGTCAAAAAGCACCCCAAAAAATATCGGCATCACCCCAAAACTGGAAGAAAATCCCCAAAACCATAGATCCACCCCAAAACCACCTAAACCTACCTGATCTTCTCCAAAACCCACAATCCACACCTATTTAACATAATGACCAACAAGAACACAACAAAACCTAATGGAGACCCCAAAACACGTCAAAACACCCCAAAAAATATCGGCATCACCCCCAAAACTGGAAGAAAATCCCCCAAAACCATAGATCCACCCCAAAACCACCCTAAACCTACCTGATCTTCTCCAAAACCCACAATCCACTCCTATTTAACATAATGACCAACAAGAACACAACAAAACCCAACGGAGACCCCAAAACACATCAAAAACACCCCAAAAAAGAACAGGTTCAGGCCAAAAAATAGAAGAAAACCCCAAATACCATAGATCCACCCCAAAGACACCCTAAACCTACCTGATCTTCTCCAAAACACACAATGTACCCTTTTCCACCATGATGACCAATGAGAACGCAAATAAACCCAACAGAGACCCCAAAACACGTCAAAAACACCCCAAAAAATATCGGCATCACCCCCAAAACTGGAAGAAAATCCCCCAAAACCATAGATCCACCCCAAAACCACCCTAAACCTACCTGATCTTCTCCAAAACCCACAATCCACACCTATTCTAACATAATGACCAACAAGAACACAACAAAACCTAATGGAGACCCCAAAACACATCAAAAACACCCCAAAAAATATCGGCATCACCCCCAAAACTGGAAGAAAATCCCCCAAAACCATAGATCCACCCCAAAACCACCCTAAACCTACCTGATCTTCTCCAAAACCCACAATCCACTCCTATTTAACATAATGACCAACAAGAACACAACAAAACCCAACGGAGACCCCAAAACACATCAAAAACACCCCAAAAAAGAACAGGTTCAGGCCAAAAAATAGAAGAAAACCCCAAATACCATAGATCCACCCCAAAGACACCCTAAACCTACCTGATCTTCTCCAAAACCCACAATGTACCCTTTTCCACCATGATGACCAATGAGAACGCAAATAAACCCAACAGAGACCCCAAAACACGTCAAAAACACCCCAAAAAATATCGGCATCACCCCCAAATCTGGAAGAAAATCCCCCAAAACCATAGATCCACCCCAAAACCACCTAAACCTACCCTGATCTTCTCCAAAACCCACAATCCACACCTATTTAACATAATGACCAACAAGAACACAACAAAACCTAATGGAGACCCCAAAACACGTCAAAAACACCCAAAAAATATCGGCATCACCCCCAAATCTGGAAGAAAATCCCCCAAAACCATAGATCCACCCCAAAACACCCTAAACCTACCTGATCTTCTCCAAAACCCACAATCCACACCTATTTAACATAATGACCAACAAGAACACAACAAAACCTAATGGAGACCCCAAAACACGTCAAAACACCCCAAAAAATATCGGCATCACCCCAAAACTGGAAGAAAATCCCCCAAAACCATAGATCCACCCCAAAACCACCCTAAACCTACCTGATCTTCTCCAAAACCCACAATCCACTCCTATTTAACATAATGACCAACAAGAACACAACAAAACCCAACGGAGACCCCAAAACACATCAAAAACACCCAAAAAAGAACAGGTTCAGGCCAAAAATAGAAGAAAACCCCAAATACCATAGATCCACCCCAAAGACACCCTAAACCTACCTGATCTTCTCCAAAACCCACAATGTACCCTTTTCCACCATGATGACCAATGAGAACGCAAATAAACCCAACAGAGACCCCAAAACACGTCAAAAACACCCCAAAAATATCGGCATCACCCCCAAATCTGGAAGAAAATCCCCCAAAACCATAGATCCACCCAAAACCACCCTAAACCTACCTGATCTTCTCCAAAACCCACAATCCACACCTATTTAACATAATGACCAACAAGAACACAACAAAACCTAATGGAGACCCCAAAACACGTCAAAAACACCCCAAAAAATATCGGCATCACCCCCAAAACTGGAAGAAAATCCCCCAAAACCATAGATCCACCCCAAAACCACCCTAAACCTACCTGATCTTCTCCAAAACCCACAATCCACACCTATTTAACATAATGACCAACAAGAACAGCAACAAACCTAATGGAGACCCCAAAACACGTCAAAAACACCCCAAAAAATATCGGCATCACCCCCAAAACTGGAAGAAAATACACCAAAACCATAGATCCACCCCAAAACCACCCTAAACCTACCTGATCTTCTCCAAAACCCACAATCCACTCCTATTTAACATAATGACCAACAAGAACACAACAAAACCCAACGGAGACCCCAAAACACATCAAAAACACCCCAAAAAAGAACAGGTTCATGCCAAAAAATAGAAGAAAACCCCAAATACCATAGATCCACCCCAAAGACACCCTAAACCTACCTGATCTTCTCCAAAACCCACAATCCACACCTATTTAACATAATGACCAACAAGAACACAACAAAACCTAATGGAGACCCCAAAACACGTCAAAAACACCCCAAAAAATATCGGCATCACCCCCAAAACTTTAAGAAAATACACCAAAACCATAGATCCACCCCAAACCACCCTAAACCTACCTGATCTTCTCCAAAACCCACAATCCACTCCTATTTAACATAATGACCAACAAGAACACAACAAAACCTAATGGAGACCCCAAAACACGTCAAAAACACCCCAAAAAATATCGGCATCACCCCCAAAACTTTAAGAAAATACACCAAAACCATAGATCCACCCCAAAACCACCCTAAACCTACCTGATCTTCTCCAAAACCCACAATCCACTCCTATTTAACATAATGACCAACAAGAACACAAACAAAACCCAACGGAGACCCCAAAACACATCAAAAACACCCCAAAAAAGAACAGGTTCAGGCCAAAAAATAGAAGAAAACCCCAAATACCATAGATCCACCCCAAAGACACCCTAAACCTACCTGATCTTCTCCAAAACCCACAATGTACCCTTTTCCACCATGATGACCAATGAGAACGCAAATAAACCCAACAGAGACCCCAAAACACGTCAAAAAACACCCCAAAAAATATCGCATCACCCCCAAATCTGGAAGAAAATCCCCAAAACCATAGATCCACCCCAAAACCACCCTAAACCTACCTGATCTTCTCCAAAAACCCACAATCCACACCTATTTAACATAATGACCACAAGAACACAACAAAACCTAATGGAGACCCCAAAACACGTCAAAAACACCCCAAAAAATATCGGCATCACCCCCAAAACGGGAAGAAAATCCCCCAAAACCATAGATCCACCCCAAAACCACCCTAAACCTACCTGATCTTCTCCAAAACCACAATCCACACCTATTTAACATAATGACCAACAAGAACACAACAAAACCTAATGGAGACCCCAAAACACATCAAAAACAACCCCAAAAAAGAACAGGTTCATGCCAAAAAATAGAAGAAAATCCCAAATACCATAGATCCACCCCAAAGACACCCTAAACCTACCTGATCTTCTCCAAAACCCACAATCCACTCCTATTTAACATAATGACCAACAAGACACAACAAAACCCAACGGAGACCCCAAAACACATCAAAAACACCCCAAGAAAGAACAGGTTCAGGCCAAAAAATAGAAGAAAACCCCAAATACCATAGATCCACCCCAAAGACACCCTAAACCTACCTGATCTTCTCCAAAACCCACAATGTACCCTTTTCCACCATGATGACCAATGAGAACGCAAATAAACCCAACAGAGACCCAAAACACGTCAAAAACACCCCAAAAATATCGGCATCACCCCCAAAAACTGGAAGAAAATCCCCCAAAACCATAGATCCACCCCAAAACCACCCTAAACCTACCTGATCTTCTCCAAAACCCACAATCCACTCCTATTTAACATAATGACCAACAAGAACACAACAAAACCCAACGGAGACCCCAAAACACATCAAAAACACCCCAAAAAAGAACAGGTTCAGGCCAAAAAATAGAAGAAAACCCCAAATACCATAGATCCACCCCAAAGACACCCTAAACCTACCTGATCTTCTCCAAAACCCACAATGTACCCTTTTCCACCATGATGACCAATGAGAACGCAAATAAACCCAACAGAGACCCCAAAACACGTCAAAAACACCCCAAAAAATATCGGCATCACCCCCAAATCTGGAAGAAAATCCCCCAAAACCATAGATCCACCCCAAAACCACCCTAAACCTACCTGATCTTCTCCAAAACCCACAATCCACACCTATTTAACATAATGACCAACAAGAACACAACAAAACCTAATGGAGACCCCAAAACACATCAAAAACACCCCAAAAAAGAACAGGTTCATGCCAAAAAAAATAGAAGAAAACCCCAAATACCATAGATCCACCCCAAAGACACCCTAAACCTACCTGATCTTCTCCAAAACCCACAATCCACTCCTATTTAACATAATGACCAACAAGAACACAACAAACCCAACGGAGACCCCAAAACACATCAAAAACACCCCAAAAAAGAACAGGTCAGGCCAAAAAATAGAAGAAAACCCCAAATACCATAGATCCACCCCAAAGACACCCTAAACCTACCTGATCTTCTCCAAAACCCACAATGTACCCTTTTCCACCATGATGACCAATGAGAACGCAAATAAACCCAACAGAGACCCCAAAACACGTCAAAAACACCCCAAAAAATATCGGCATCACCCCCAAATCTGGAAGAAAATCCCCAAAACCATAGATCCACCCCAAAACCACCTAAACCTACCTGATCTTCTCCAAAACCCACAATCACACCTATTTAACATAATGACCAACAAGAACACAACAAAACCTAATGGAGACCCCAAAACACGTCAAAAACACCCCAAAAAATATCGGCATCACCCCCAAAACTGGAAGAAAATACACCAAAACCATAGATCCACCCCAAAACCACCCTAAACCTACCTGATCTTCTCCAAAACCCACAATCCACACCTATTAACATAATGACCAACAAGAACACAACAAAACCCAACGGAGACCCCAAAACACATCAAAAACACCCCAAAAAAGAACAGGTTCATGCCAAAAAATAGAAGAAAACCCCAAATACCATAGATCCACCCCAAAG
The DNA here is from genome assembly GCF_964211825.1 of Aythya ferina. Classification (NCBI taxonomy): domain Eukaryota; kingdom Metazoa; phylum Chordata; class Aves; order Anseriformes; family Anatidae; genus Aythya; species Aythya ferina. The sequence goes on along the minus strand of NW_028181233.1, from coordinate 73,832 downwards.
ACACCCTAAACCTACCTGATCTTCTCCAAAACCCACAATCCACACCTATTTAACATAATGACCAACAAGAACACAACAAAAACCAACGGAGACCCCAAAACACATCAAAAACACCCCAAAAAAGAACAAGTTCAGGCCAAAAAATAGAAGAAAACCCCAAATACCATAGATCCACCCCAAAGACACCCTAAACCTACCTGATGTTCTCCAAAACCCACAATGTACCCTTTTCCACCATGATGACCAACGAGAACCCAACAAAACCCAACAGAGACCCCAAACACCTTAAAAAACACCCCAAACAAGAATGGCATCACGCCCAAAACTGGAAGAAAATCCCCCAAAACCATAGATCCACCCCAAAACCACCCTAAACCTACCTGATCTTCTCCAAAACCCACAATCCACACCTATTTAACATAATGACCAACAAGAACACAACAAAACCTAATGGAGACCCCAAAACACGTCAAAAACACCCCAAAAAATATCGGCATCACCCCCAAATCTGGAAGAAAATCCCCCAAAACCATAGATTCACCCCAAAACCACCCTAAACCTACCTGATCTTCTCCAAAACCCACAATCCACACCTATTTAACACAATGACTAACAAGAACATAACAAAACCTAATGGAGACCCCAAAACACGTCAAAAACACCCCAAAAAATATCGGCATCACCCCCAAAACTGGAAGAAAATCCCCCAAAACCATAGATCCACCCCAAAACCACCCTAAACCTACCTGATCTTCTCCAAAACCCACAATCCACACCTATTTAACATAATGACCAACAAGAACACAACAAAACCTAATGGAGACCCCAAAACACGTCAAAAACACCCCAAAAAATATCGGCATCACCCCCAAAACTGGAAGAAAATCCCCCAAAACCATAGATCCACCCCAAAACCACCCTAAACCTACCTGATCTTCTCCAAAACCCACAATCCACTCCTATTTAACATAATGACCAACAAGAACACAACAAAACCCAACGGAGACCCCAAAACACATCAAAAACACCCCAAAAAAGAACAGGTTCAGGCCAAAAAATAGAAGAAAACCCCAAATACCATAGATCCACCCCAAAGACACCCTAAACCTACCTGATCTTCTCCAAAACCCACAATGTACCCTTTTCCACCATGATGACCAATGAGAACACAAATAAACCCAACAGAGACCCCAAAACACGTCAAAAACACCCCAAAAAATATCGGCATCACCCCCAAACTGGAAGAAAATCCCCCAAAACCATAGATCCACCCCAAAACCACCCTAAACCTACCTGATCTTCTCCAAAACCCACAATCCACACCTATTTAACATAATGACCAACAAGAACACAACAAAACCTAATGGAGACCCCAAAACACGTCAAAAACACCCCAAAAAATATCGGCATCACCCCCAAAACTGGAAGAAAATCCCCCAAAACCATAGATCCACCCCAAAACCACCCTAAACCTACCTGATCTTCTCCAAAACCCACAATCCACACCTATTTAACATAATGACCAACAAGAACACAACAAAACCTAATGGAGACCCCAAAACACGTCAAAAACACCCCTAAAAATATCGGCATCACCCCCAAAACTGGAAGAAAATCCCCCAAAACCATAGATCCACCCCAAAACCACCCTAAACCTACCTGATCTTCTCCAAAACCCACAATCCACTCCTATTTAACATAATGACCAACAAGAACACAACAAAACCCAACGGAGACCCCAAAACACATCAAAAACACCCCAAAAAAGAACAGGTTCAGGCCAAAAAATAGAAGAAAACACCAAATACCATAGATCCACCCCAAAGACACCCTAAACCTACCTGATCTTCTCCAAAACCCACAATCCACACCTATTTAACATAATGACCAACAAGAACACAACAAAACCTAATGGAGACCCCAAAACACGTCAAAAACACCCCAAAAAATATCGGCATCACCCCCAAAACTGGAAGAAAATCCCCCAAAACCATAGATCCACCCCAAAACCACCCTAAACCTACCTGATCTTCTCCAAAACCCACAATCCACTCCTATTTAACATAATGACCAACAAGAACACAACAAAACCCAACGGAGACCCCAAAACACATCAAAAACACCCCAAAAAAGAACAGGTTCAGGCCAAAAAATAGAAGAAAACCCCAAATACCATAGATCCACCCCAAAGACACCCTAAACCTACCTGATCTTCTCCAAAACCCACAATGTACCCTTTTCCACCATGATGACCAATGAGAACGCAAATAAACCCAACAGAGACCCCAAAACACGTCAAAAACACCCCAAAAAATATCGGCATCACCCCCAAATCTGGAAGAAAATCCCCCAAAACCATAGATCCACCCCAAAACCACCCTAAACCTACCTGATCTTCTCCAAAACCCACAATCCACACCTATTTAACATAATGACCAACAAGAACACAACAAAACCTAATGGAGACCCCAAAACACGTCAAAAACACCCCAAAAAATATCGGCATCACCCCCAAAACTGGAAGAAAATACACCAAAACCATAGATCCACCCCAAAACCACCCTAAACCTACCTGATCTTCTCCAAAACCCACAATCCACACCTATTTAACATAATGACCAACAAGAACACAACAAAACCCAACGGAGACCCCAAAACACATCAAAAACACCCCAAAAAAGAACAGGTTCATGCCAAAAAATAGAAGAAAACCCCAAATACCATAGATCCACCCCAAAGACACCCTAAACCTACCTGATCTTCTCCAAAACCCACAATCCACACCTATTTAACATAATGACCAACAAGAACACAACAAAAACCAACGGAGACCCCAAAACACATCAAAAACACCCCAAAAAAGAACAAGTTCAGGCCAAAAAATAGAAGAAAACCCCAAATACCATAGATCCACCCCAAAGACACCCTAAACCTACCTGATGTTCTCCAAAACCCACAATGTACCCTTTTCCACCATGATGACCAACGAGAACCCAACAAAACCCAACAGAGACCCCAAACACCTTAAAAAACACCCCAAACAAGAATGGCATCACGCCCAAAACTGGAAGAAAATCCCCCAAAACCATAGATCCACCCCAAAACCACCCTAAACCTACCTGATCTTCTCCAAAACCCACAATCCACACCTATTTAACATAATGACCAACAAGAACACAACAAAACCTAATGGAGACCCCAAAACACGTCAAAAACACCCCAAAAAATATCGGCATCACCCCCAAATCTGGAAGAAAATCCCCCAAAACCATAGATTCACCCCAAAACCACCCTAAACCTACCTGATCTTCTCCAAAACCCACAATCCACACCTATTTAACACAATGACTAACAAGAACATAACAAAACCTAATGGAGACCCCAAAACACGTCAAAAACACCCCAAAAAATATCGGCATCACCCCCAAAACTGGAAGAAAATCCCCCAAAACCATAGATCCACCCCAAAACCACCCTAAACCTACCTGATCTTCTCCAAAACCCACAATCCACACCTATTTAACATAATGACCAACAAGAACACAACAAAACCTAATGGAGACCCCAAAACACGTCAAAAACACCCCAAAAAATATCGGCATCACCCCCAAAACTGGAAGAAAATCCCCCAAAACCATAGATCCACCCCAAAACCACCCTAAACCTACCTGATCTTCTCCAAAACCCACAATCCACTCCTATTTAACATAATGACCAACAAGAACACAACAAAACCCAACGGAGACCCCAAAACACATCAAAAACACCCCAAAAAAGAACAGGTTCAGGCCAAAAAATAGAAGAAAACCCCAAATACCATAGATCCACCCCAAAGACACCCTAAACCTACCTGATCTTCTCCAAAACCCACAATGTACCCTTTTCCACCATGATGACCAATGAGAACACAAATAAACCCAACAGAGACCCCAAAACACGTCAAAAACACCCCAAAAAATATCGGCATCACCCCCAAACTGGAAGAAAATCCCCCAAAACCATAGATCCACCCCAAAACCACCCTAAACCTACCTGATCTTCTCCAAAACCCACAATCCACACCTATTTAACATAATGACCAACAAGAACACAACAAAACCTAATGGAGACCCCAAAACACGTCAAAAACACCCCAAAAAATATCGGCATCACCCCCAAAACTGGAAGAAAATCCCCCAAAACCATAGATCCACCCCAAAACCACCCTAAACCTACCTGATCTTCTCCAAAACCCACAATCCACACCTATTTAACATAATGACCAACAAGAACACAACAAAACCTAATGGAGACCCCAAAACACGTCAAAAACACCCCAAAAAATATCGGCATCACCCCCAAAACTGGAAGAAAATCCCCCAAAACCATAGATCCACCCCAAAACCACCGTAAACCTACCTGATCTTCTCCAAAACCCACAATCCACTCCTATTTAACATAATGACCAACAAGAACACAACAAAACCCAACGGAGACCCCAAAACACATCAAAAACACCCCAAAAAAGAACAGGTTCAGGCCAAAAAATAGAAGAAAACACCAAATACCATAGATCCACCCCAAAGACACCCTAAACCTACCTGATCTTCTCCAAAACCCACAATCCACACCTATTTAACATAATGACCAACAAGAACACAACAAAACCTAATGGAGACCCCAAAACACGTCAAAAACACCCCAAAAAATATCGGCATCACCCCCAAAACTGGAAGAAAATCCCCCAAAACCATAGATCCACCCCAAAACCACCCTAAACCTACCTGATCTTCTCCAAAACCCACAATCCACTCCTATTTAACATAATGACCAACAAGAACACAACAAAACCCAACGGAGACCCCAAAACACATCAAAAACACCCCAAAAAAGAACAGGTTCAGGCCAAAAAATAGAAGAAAACCCCAAATACCATAGATCCACCCCAAAGACACCCTAAACCTACCTGATCTTCTCCAAAACCCACAATGTACCCTTTTCCACCATGATGACCAATGAGAACGCAAATAAACCCAACAGAGACCCCAAAACACGTCAAAAACACCCCAAAAAATATCGGCATCACCCCCAAATCTGGAAGAAAATCCCCCAAAACCATAGATCCACCCCAAAACCACCCTAAACCTACCTGATCTTCTCCAAAACCCACAATCCACACCTATTTAACATAATGACCAACAAGAACACAACAAAACCTAATGGAGACCCCAAAACACGTCAAAAACACCCCAAAAAATATCGGCATCACCCCCAAAACTGGAAGAAAATACACCAAAACCATAGATCCACCCCAAAACCACCCTAAACCTACCTGATCTTCTCCAAAACCCACAATCCACTCCTATTTAACATAATGACCAACAAGAACAAAACAAAACCCAACGGAGACCCCAAAACACATCAAAAACACCCCAAAAAAGAACAGGTTCAGGCCAAAAAATAGAAGAAAACCCCAAATACCATAGATCCACCCCAAAGACACCCTAAACCTACCTGATCTTCTCCAAAACCCACAATGTACCCTTTTCCACCATGATGACCAATGAGAACGCAAATAAACCCAACAGAGACCCCAAAACACGTCAAAAACACCCCAAAAAATATCGGCATCACCCCCAAATCTGGAAGAAAATCCCCCAAAACCATAGATCCACCCCAAAACCACCCTAAACCTACCTGATGTTCTCCTAATCCCAAAGCACACTCCCAACCACCATAAAACACATTAGGAACTCAACGAAACGCAACGGAAACCCCAAAACACTTCAAAATCACACGAAGAAAGGAGAGGATCACTCCCCCAAAAAGAAGAAAACCCAAATACCATGAATCCACGCGAAAAGTCCCCCTAAACCTACCTGAAGTTCTCCAAAACCCGCAATTTACCCTTTTCCACCATGATGACCACGGAAAACTCAACGAAACCCAACGGAGACCCCAAAGCATGTCAAAAACACACCAAAAAATAACTAGACGTGAAGAAAAAAAAAAAAAAAAACGTGTTTTTGTTTTCTCACTGGTTCAAATCTCATGTTGGGGGCGCTGGGCCGGTGAATGGAGTGATACGTGGATGATTAATAGGTCCTAAACCCCCTGCAAGTCACTCTCCCTGTGGGCAACGAAGGGCTTTGGGAATTGCCACTAGTTAAATTCCCGGATGGGTCAGATAAAATCGAAGACCAAGGACCAGAAAGGGAGCAACTTACCAGATATATGGTATATATATATGGTATAGGGGCCCCAGAAAATTAAAGAGTAAATTGAAAATGATCCATTACTATAAGATAGAATGACCAAAAGAACCCTTAAGACCCTATGTATTTTGATCCACGGAGGACGGGGTCTGTCAGGCTTTGAACGTTAATAGTAGAATACCCGTGGATCCAGAAAAGAGCAAGCTGAAACATTGGAATTAGAAATTAGAGAGCAATTGATTAAGAACGAATATGTGCTACATTTGTGCCTGTGATGCACTTATATCACCAGATAACAGTAGCCTCTCCTATCCTGTTATCCTGTGACCCCGAGAACCAGATCAAAAACAACCTCACGGTTCGGACTTTCATCAAGGGGTCTGAGAAAGGAGAACTGTTCACAAAGGGACAGGTTAGGAATGTGTATATGTATAGGAATGTTCATGTATATGTAACGCTTTACTAAAGCAATTTGCCACTTAAGGCGTGCATGACCTTGGTGGAACTACCCGTCCCGTGCTACATGGAACTGAGTAAACATACCTACTTTACAATCTTACTTATCGTGGAGTCAGCTTTCTGTGAGTCATTTTGGTGAGCCAGGCAGGAGACAGTCTGCTCGGCTGCGGGATCGGCTGCGGCGCGGACGCCCCTAGGTGCACCCTGAGCGTTTTTGCTCGGAGGGGACTCCACTCTCAGCTGCTCACCGCAGGAGAAAAGATCTCCTGAAACTGCAGACAAACGGTACGTTTTCGGCTGCTGGAGGGATACTAACAGGAGTGTAAATAATTGTATGTGTTTTTATGTAGGTATTTTTTGTTGACATTTTGTATACTGTAATATTTGCATGTTGTAAGTATTTTGTGTCGAAAGTGTTTGTGTAAGTGTAAGGCTTTGCAGCAAAGTGTTACAAGTCACTTCACGAAGAACACAGTCAGAGACAATACTTGTTTCGTTGGTTATCATTCTAAATTATATTCCTGTGGTATGAATGAGATGTGCTGGAGGCCTCCGTGTGCGATTGTGCTGTGTGAGTGAGACGCAGCGTTTTGCAAAGCGAGTGCAGAGTTCCGATCCGTTGTTCCGTACTCTCCGCAAGGGGAGTGGGCAGAGACGAACGAAGTGCTTGACAGACTGAAAAGAAGTGCTGTTTTGTCCAAGTTTGAGTGGTGGTGCCTACTATATGGGCCCGGTGTATCTTGTGTATCTTGTGTATCTTGTGTATCCTATTTTTGCTCTTAAATGTTTTGACTGTGACAAGAAAAAGGCAGGAGCATGATATGACATGCTTCCTGCAACATATGAGGCCCGCACAGGCCGAGACCTGGACTCGCTGAGACCTGAACAGGCCAAGAGACCGGAGCGGCACCGAGAGACTGGAGCGGCGCTGGGAGACCCGAGACACTACGGAGGGAACTACCGCTGGACGGAGAGAGCCCTGAGAGACGCTGCAGAAACACGGACGGCTCTGAGAGACACAGAATAGACCGGACAGAAGCTGCAAAACGCGGGGAAATTGAAGTGATTGCGGAACATCCGAGATCGAGTTGCTACAGGAGACCAGAGGCGTCAGTGGACACCGGTAGCCGACCCTCACCGTGTGGCGAGTCGGCACAGAGCAGAGGAGCGGACATCAGGACCCTGCAGCCTGTCTGACGGAACCATGGAGGCAGCGGCAGCAGCGGCTGTGCTGCTTCACTCCAGCCTTCTTTTTATAAAAGGTTTATCTTGCAATGCAAAAAAGACTGTTAGTCCCCAGATCGGTGTTATAACTATTACTAATGACGACTTAGCGCTATTGCAGGGCACGAGTGCAGAGACGCAGACTACACTGCCGAATGACCACAAGCAGGTTCTTTCACTAACCTAAGGTTGCATCTGGTACTGCCTGCAGACGTATAGCAGACGTTACACTCTCTTTCCTAACTAGTAATCATGTATCTCACCCATCTGTGGTGAATGGCCAGTGGCAAAAAGAAAAGGGGGGAGACAAAGACAGAAACGGTACAAGGAGAATGCCACTGACACTAACAGCATGGGTAATAGGAGTAGTATAAGTGACACAGGTGCGGAGCGGTGGCCGGCGCTGCTGCTCTGTGGGGCTCTCTGCCTGCTGCTCGCCCTCGCCTGCCTGTGCACTGCCGCCGACAGTGCTAGAGGAAAATGTGAAGACTGCTCAGATGGCAGTTATGAGAGTGCTTATGTGAAGAAGACGTGTGCTGTACTTGACTTTGTCTGCAACAGTGGTCAGTGTGTGCCAAACAGATGGCCGTGTGATGGGGATCCGGATTGTGAAGATGGGTGTGATGAGAGTGCTGATTTGTGTCATATGAGAACATGTCAGGTAAATAAAATTAGCTGTTGTCCTCAGTCAGTCCAGCGTATCCTGGTGTCCTGGAAATGGGATGGTGAAAAGAACTGTTACAGTGGAGAAGATGAAGAGAATTGTGGCATTGTGACTTGTAGTGCATCAGAATTCACATGCAGTAGTGGGCAATGTATTTCCAAAAGCTTTGTCTGCAATGTTCAAGATGACTGCAGTGATGGTAGCGATGAGCTGGAGTGTGCACCTCCTACCTCTAGTGTTCATGACTTTCAGTGCAAGAGTTTTACCTGCATCCCTATCAGATGGGTGTGTGATGATGATGCTGACTGCTCCGACCACTCGGATGAATCTTTGGAGCAGTGTGGCCGCCAGCCTGCACCTCCAGTGACGTGTTCTACGAGTGAGGTGCAGTGCGGCTCAGGTGAATGTATCTACAAGAAGAGGTGATGTGAAAGAGATCCGTATTGCAAGGATGGAAGTGATGAAATTAATTGCCCTTCCTGGACCAGTTCAGATGTGAAGATGGGAACTGTGTCCATGGGAGTAGGCAGTGCAGTGGTGTGAGAGACTGTCTGGAAGGCACTGATGGAGCAAACTGTAACAATTCAGTGCTCTGGACCTGGCAAATTCAAGTGCAGAAGTGGCGAATGCATAGATATCAATAAAGTGTGTAACCAGCAGAGAGACTACAAGGACTGGGGTGATGAGCATCTGAAGGAATGCAACATAAATGTCTGAGACGGTCCAGCTGAGTTTGAGTTTGTAAACAAGCGAAACTGTGGAGATACTGATGAATGCCAAAACCCTGGTATCTGTAGTCAAATCTGTATCAACGTGAAAGGTGGCTACAAATGTGAATGTAGCCGTGGCTATCAGATGAGTCCTGCTATAGGAACCTGGAAAGGGCCTTGTTTCAGTAGCCAGTAAAAAAAGGTATAGTCCCTCACATCGGGGGTTCAGTGATTCTTTCCTCTCGTGGCTACTTGTTAAAACAATTTTTTTATCTTCTGATACATTCTTTTGTATTTTTACACTTTCTTTTTTATCTTTCTTCTTTTTATCATCTGATAAGGCCCTTTCCACCTTCCTGTAGCAGTGCACAGGCCGGCGAGAGCGAGCAGCAGGCAGAGCGACCTGCACCGTCACCTGTGTCACTTATACTACTCCCATTACCCATGCTGTTAGTGTCAGTGGCATCCGCCTTGTACCGTTTCTGTCTTTGTCTCCCCCCTTTTCTTTTTGCCACTGGCCATTCACCACAGATGGGTGAGATACATGATTACTAGTTAGGAAAGAGAGTGTAACGTCTGCTATACGTCTGCAGGCAGTACCAGATGCAACCTTAGGTTAGTGAAAGAACCTGCTTGTGGTCATTCGGCAGTGTAGTCTGCGTCTCTGCACTCGTGCCCTGCAATAGCGCTAAGTCGTCATTAGTAATAGTTATAACACCGATCTGGGGACTAACAGTCTTTTTTGCATTGCAAGATAAACCTTTTATAAAAAGAAGGCTGGAGTGAAGCAGCACAGCCGCTGCTGCCGCTGCCTCCATGGTTCCGTCAGACAGGCTGCAGGGTCCTGATGTCCGCTCCTCTGCTCTGTGCCGACTCGCCACACGGTGAGGGTCGGCTACCGGTGTCCACTGACGCCTCTGGTCTCCTGTAGCAACTCGATCTCGGATGTTCCGCAATCACTTCAATTTCCCCGCGTTTTGCAGCTTCTGTCCGGTCTATTCTGTGTCTCTCAGAGCCGTCCGTGTTTCTGCAGCGTCTCTCAGGGCTCTCTCCGTCCAGCGGTAGTTCCCTCCGTAGTGTCTCGGGTCTCCCAGCGCCGCTCCAGTCTCTCGGTGCCGCTCCGGTCTCTTGGCCTGTTCAGGTCTCAGCGAGTCCAGGTCTCGGCCTGTGCGGGCCTCATATGTTGCAGGAAGCATGTCATATCATGCTCCTGCCTTTTTCTTGTCACAGTCAAAACATTTAAGAGCAAAAATAGGATACACAAGATACACAAGATACACAAGATACACCGGGCCCATATAGTAGGCACCACCACTCAAACTTGGACAAAACAGCACTTCTTTTCAGTCTGTCAAGCACTTCGTTCGTCTCTGCCCACTCCCCTTGCGGAGAGTACGGAACAACGGATCGGAACTCTGCACTCGCTTTGCAAAACGCTGCGTCTCACTCACACAGCACAATCGCACACGGAGGCCTCCAGCACATCTCATTCATACCACAGGAATATAATTTAGAATGATAACCAACGAAAAAAGTATTGTCTCTGACTGTGTTCTTCGTGAAGTGACTTGTAACACTTTGCTGCAAAGCCTTACACTTACACAAACACTTTCGACACAAAATACTTAGAATATGCAAATATTACAATATACAAAATGTCATATTGATAACTTCTTGGTGCAGGTGCTAACGGAGCCAACTAGGAAATGTGCCCTCCTAGACCTGTTGCTAGAAAACAGAGAGGGTCTGGTGGGAGATGTGGTGATTGGTGGCCGCCTCGGTCATAGCGACCATGAAGTGGTTGAGTTTAAAATTTATGGTGACAGAAGGAAAAGTGCCACCAAAACCTCATCCCTAGATATGGGGAAAGCGGACTTCAGGCTGCTCAGGGAACTAGTCAGCAAGGTCCCCTGGGAAACTGCTCTTGAAGGCCTCGATATCCACCAGTGCTGGTCACTCTTTAAGCGATGCCTCCTAGAAGCGCAAGATCAGGCAATTCCTAAATATCGCAAGTCAGGCAGGCGGGGCAGGAGGCCGGCGTGGCTGACCAGGAACGTTCTAATGGAAATTAGGCGGAAACAGAGAGTGTTTCGCTACTGGAAGGAGGGCCAGGCGTCATGGAAAGAATAGAGGGATGCTGTTCGTGTTTGTAGGGAGAAAGTTCGTGTGGCCAAAGCACAGCTAGAGTTGAAGCTGGCTGTGTCTGTGAGAGAAAATAAAAAGGGTTTTTTTAGATATGTAAATGGAAAAAGGAGAACTAAAAAATACATAGGGCCGCTCCTTGATAGGGAAGGTCTCCTCACAGACGATGACATAGGCAAAGCAGAGACGCTTAACGCCTTCTTTGCCTCTGTCTTCAATGCCGATGATGGGCTTCGGGACCCAGGGTGCCCTGAGCTGGAGGGCCGGGACGGTGGGGATGACAAACTCCCAACTGACCCTGAACGTGTGCGGGAGTTGCTACTCCACCTGGATCCCTACAAGTCCATGGATCCGGATGGGATTCATCCCCGGGTGCTGAAAGAGCTGGCGGACGTCATCGCGGAACCTCTTTCAATTATTTTTCAACGATCCTGGGAATTTGGAGAGGTCCCGGTAGACTGGAAGCTGGCAAATGTTGTGCCGATTTTCAAGAAGGGTCAGAAAGAAGACCCTAGCAATTACAGGCCTGTCAGTCTCACGTCAGTGCCTGGTAAAATCATGGAGAAGTTGGTTCTCGAACTTATTGAGGCTCACCTGGGGGACAAAGCACTCATTGGTCCCAGCCAGCATGGGTTTGTGAAGGGTAGGTCCTGCCTAACTAACCTGATTTCCTTTTATTATAAGGTCACCCGTATGGTGGACCAAGGGAAACCAGCTGATGTGATTTTTTTGGACTTTGCAAGGCTTTTGACACGGTTTCCCATAGGATCCTACTGGACAAAATGTCCACCATACAGCTAAATAAAAACATCATACGATGGGTGAGCAATTGGCTAACGGGCAGGGCCCAAAGGGTTATGGTAAATGGGGCTGCGTCATGCTGGCGGGCGATCACCAGTGGGGTCCCTCAAGGCTCCATTTTAGGGCCGATACTTTCTAATATTTTTATAAACGATCTGGATGTAGGAATAGAGGGTATTTTGAGCAAGTTTGCTGATGACACCAAACTTGGAGGAGTTGTGGACTCAAATGAGGGCGTAAAGGCCTTGCAGAGGGATCTGGACAGGTTGGAGAGCTGGGCGATCACCAACCGCATGAAGTTCAATAAGAGCAAGTGCCGGGTCCTGCACCTGGGACGGGGAAACCCTGGCTGCATGTACAGACTGGGCGATGAGACGCTGGAGAGCAGCCTAGAAGAGAGGGATCTGGGGGTCGTGGTAGACAGCAAGTTGAATATGAGCCAGCAGTGTGCCCTGGCAGCCAGGAGGGCCAATCGTGTCTTGGGGTGCATCAAGCACGGCATCGCTAGTAGGTCAAGGGAGGTGATTGTCCCGCTCTACTCTGCGCTGGTGCGGCCTCACCTCGAGTACTGTGTGCAGTTCTGGGCACCACAGTATAAAAAGGACATGAAACTGTTGGAAAGTGTCCAGAGGAGGGCTGCGAAGATGGTGAAAGGCCTTGAGGGGAAGACGTAGGAGGAACGGCTGAGGTCACTGGGCCTGTTCAGCCTGGAGAAGAGGAGGCTGAGGGGAGACCTCATCGCAGTCTACAACTTCCTCGTAAGGGGGTGTCGAGAGGCAGGAGACCTTTTCTCCATCAACACTAGTGACAGGACCCGCGGGAACGGAGTTAAGCTGAGGCAGGGGAAATTTAGGCTGGACGTCAGGAGGGGGTTCTTCACAGGGTGGTTGCACACTGGAACACGCTCCCCAGGGAAGTGGTCACTGCACCGAGCCTGTCTGAATTTAAGAAGAGATTGGACTGTGAACTTAGGCACATGGTCTGAACTTTTGGGTAGACCTGTGCGGTGTCAAGAGTTGGACTTGATGATCCTTAAGGGTCCCTTCCAACTCAGGATATTCTATGATTCTATGATTCTATGATTCAACACAAAATATATTCATAAAAACACATACAATTATTAACACTCCAGTTAGTATCCCTCCAGCAGCCGAAAACGTACCGTTTGTCTGCAGTTTCAGGAGATCTTTGCTCCTGCGGTGAGCAGCTGAGAGTGCTCCCTTTAGGCTTGTCCCCTTTATTTGGCATCCTTAATTCATGCAGAGCCTCATTGCCAGAACATTAGTTCTTCCTTAGCTTGAGTTTCAGTTTCTCAACCCTCCAAGTTTCAGTAGTTACTGGTCCTTTTATTCTGGATGCGTGGGTCCCTTTCTGCAGTTCTCACAGCTGTTTCAGTAGTCAGTAAAACAAGGTACAGTCCCTCACATCGGGGGTTCAGTGATTCTTTCCTCTCGTAGCTGCTTGTTGAAACACTTTCTTTTTTATCTTCTGACAAGGCCCTTTCCAGGTTTCTGTAGCACGACTCATCTGATAGCCACGGCTACATTCACATTTGTGGCCACCTTTCACGTTGATACAGATTGGCTACAGATACCAGGGTTTTGGTATTCATCAATATCTCCACAGTTTCTCTTGTTTACAAACTCAAACTCAGCTGGACAGTCACAGTCGTTTATGTTGCATTCCTTCAGATGCTCATCACCCCAGTCCTTGTAGTCCTCTGCTGGTTACACACTTTATTGATATCTATGCATTCGCCACTTCTGCACTTGAATTTGCCAGGTCCAGAGCACAGAATTTTTACAGTATGCTTCATCAGTGCCTTCCAGACAGTCTCTCACACCACTGCACTGCCTACTCCCATGGACACAGTTCCCATCTTCACATCTGAACTGGTCCAGGAAGGGCAATTAATTTCATCACTTCCATCCTTGCAATACGGATCTCTTTCACATCACCTCTTCTCGTAGATACATTCACCTGAGCCGCACTGCACCTCACTCGTAGAACACGTCACTGGAGGTGCAGGCTGGCGGCCACACTGCTCCAAAGATTCATCCGAGTGGTCGGAGCAGTCAGCATCATCATCACACACCCATCTGATAGGGATGCAGGTAAAACTCTTGCACTGAAAGTCATGAACACTAGAGGTAGGAGGTGCACACTCCAGCTCATCGCTACCATCACTGCAGTCATCTTGAACATTGCAGACAAAGCTTTTGGAAATACATTGCCCACTACTGCATGTGAATTCTGATGCACTACAAGTCACAATGCCACAATTCTCTTCATCTTCTCCACTGTAACAGTTCTTTTCACCATCCCATTTCCAGGACACCAGGATACGCTGGACTGACTGAGGACAACAGCTAATTTTATTTACCCGACATGTTCTCATATGACACAACTCAGCACTCTCATCACACCCATCTTCACAATCCGGATCCCCATCACACGGCCATCTGTTTGGCACACACTGACCACTGTTGCAGACAAAGTCAAGTACAGCACACGTGTTCTTCACATAAGCACTCTCATAACTGCCATCTGAGCAGTCTTCACATTTTCCTCTAGCACTGTCGGCGGCAGTGCACAGGCAGGCGAGGGCGAGCAGCAGGCAGAGAGCCCCACAGAGCAGCAGCGCCGGCCACCGCTCCGCACCTGTGTCACTTATACTACTCCTATTACCCATGCTGTTAGTGTCAGTGGCATCCTCCTTGTACCGTTTCTGCCTTTGTCTCCCCCCTTTTCTTTTTGCCACTGGCCATTCACCACAGATGGGTGAGATACATGATTACTAGTTAGGAAAGAGAGTGTAACGTCTGCTATACGTCTGCAGGCAGTACCAGATGCAACCTTAGGTTAGAGAAAGAATCTGCTTGTGGTCATTCGGCAGTGTAGTCTGCGTCTCTGCAATCGTGCCCTCTAACAGCGCTAAGTCGTCATTAGTAATAGTTATAACACCGATCTGGGGACTAACAGTCTTTTTTGCATTGCAAGATAAACCTTTTATAAAAAGAAGGCTGGAGTGAAGCAGCACAGCCGCTGCTGCCGCTGCCTCCATGGTTCCGTCAGACAGGCTGCAGGGTCCTGATGTCCGCTCCTCTGCTCTGTGCCGACTCGCCACACGGTGAGGGTCGGCTACCGGTGTCCACTGACGCCTCTGGTCTCCTGTAGCAACTCGATCTCGGATGTTCCGCAATCACTTCAATTTCCCCGCGTTTTACAGCTTCTGTCCGGTCTATTCTGTGTCTCTCAGAGCCGTCCGTGTTTCTGCAGCGTCTCTCAGGGCTCTCTCCGTCCAGCGGTAGTTCCCTCCGTAGTGTCTCGTGTCTCCCAGCGCCGCTCCAGTCTCTCGGTGCCGCTCCGGTCTCTTGGCCTGTTCAGGTCTCAGCGAGTCCAGGTCTCGGCCTGTGCGGGCCTCATATGTTGCAGGAAGCATGTCATATCATGCTCCTGCCTTTTTCTTGTCACAGTCAAAACATTTAAGAGCAAAAATAGGATACACAAGATACACAAGATACACAAGATACACCGGGCCCATATAGTAGGCACCACCACTCAAACTTGGACAAAACAGCACTTCTTTTCAGTCTGTCAAGCACTTCGTTCGTCTCTGCCCACTCCCCTTGCGGAGAGTACGGAACAACGGATCGGAACTCTGCACTCGCTTTGCAAAACGCTGCGTCTCACTCACACAGCACAATCGCACACGGAAGCCTCCAGCACATCTCATTCATACCACAGGAATATAATTTAGAATGATAACCAACGAAACAAGTATTGTCTCTGACTGTGTTCTTCGTGAAGTGACTTGTAACACTTTGCTGCAAAGCCTTACACTTACACAAACACTTTCGACACAAAATACTTACAACATGCAAATATTACAGTATACAAAATGTCAACACAAAATACATACATAAAAACACATACAATTACTAACACTCCTGTTAGTATCCCTCCAGCAGCCGAAAACGTACCGTTTGTCTGCAGTTTCAGGAGATCTTTTCTCCTGCGGTGAGCAGCTGAGAGTGGAGTCCCCTCCGAGCAAAAACGCTCAGGGTGCACCTAGGGGCGTCCGCGCCGCAGCCGATCCCGCAGCCGAGCAGACTGTCTCCTGCCTGGCTCACCAAAATGACTCACAGAAAGCTGACTCCACGATAAGTAAGATTGTAAAGTAGGTATGTTTACTCAGTTCCATGTAGCACGGGACGGGTAGTTCCACCAAGGTCATGCACGCCTTAAGTGGCAAATTGCTTTAGTAAAGCGTTACATATACATGAACATTCCTATACATATACATATTCCTAACCTGTCCCTTTGTGAACAGTTCTCCTTTCTCAGACCCCTTGATGAAAGTCCGAACCGTGAGGTTGTTTTTGATCTGGTTCTCGGGGTCACAGGATAACAGGATAGGAGAGGCTACTGTTATCTGGTGATATAAGTGCATCACGGGCACAAATGTAGCACATATTCGTTCTTAATCAATTGCTCTCTAATTTCTAATTCCAATGTTTCAGCTTGCTCTTTTCTGGATCCACGGGTATTCTACTATTAATGTTCAAAGCCTGACAGACCCCGTCCTCCGTGGATCAAAATACATAGGGTCTTAAGGGTTCTTTTGGTCATTCTATCTTATAGTAATGGATCATTTTCAATTTACTCTTTAATTTTCTGGGGCCCCTATACCATATATATATACCATATATCTGGTAAGTTGCTCCCTTTCTGGTCCTTGGTCATCGATTTTATCTGAGCCATCCGGGAATTTAACTAGTGGCAATTCCCACAGCCCTTCGTTGCCCACAGGGAGAGTGACTTGCAGGGGGTTTAGGACCTATTAATCATCCACGTATCACTCCATTCACCGGCCCAGCGCCCCCAACAGGAGATTTGAACCAGTGAGAAAACAAAAACACGTTTTTTTTTTTTTTTTCTTCACGTCTAGTTATTTTTTGGTGTGTTTTTGACGTGCTTTGGGGTCTCCGTTGGGTTTCGTTGAGTTTTCCGTGGTCATCATGGTGGAAAAGGGTAAATTGCGGGTTTTGGAGAACTTCAGGTAGGTTTAGGGGGACTTTTCGCGTGGATTCATGGTATTTGGGTTTTCTTCTTTTTGGGGGAGTGATCCTCTCCTTTCTTCGGGTGATTTTGAAGTGTTTTGGGGTTTCCGTTGCGTTTCGTTGAGTTCCTAATGTGTTTTATGGTGGTTGGGAGTGTGCTTTGGGATTAGGAGAACATCAGGTAGGTTTAGGGTGGTTTTGGGGTGGATCTATGGTTTTGGTGTATTTTCTTCCAGTTTTGGGGGTGATGCCGATATTTTTTGGGGTGTTTTTGACGTGTTTTGGAATCTCCATTTGGTTTTGTTGTGTTCTTGTTGGTCATTATGTTAAATAGGAGTGGATTGTGGGTTTTGGAGAAGATCAGGTAGGTTTAGGGTGGTTTTGGGGTGGATCTATGGTTTTGGCGTATTTTCTTCCAGTTTTGTGGGTGATTTTGACGTGTTTTGGGGTCTCCGTTGGGTTTTGTTGTGTTCTCGTTGGTCATCATGTTGGAAAAGGGTAAATTGTGGGTTTTGGAGAACATCAGGTAGGTTTAGGGTGTCTTTGGGGTGGATCTATGGTATTTGGGCTTTTCTTCTATTTTTTGGCGTGATCCTGTTCTTTTTTGGCGTGTTTTGGACGTGTTTTGGGGTCTCCGTTGGGTTTTGTTGTGTTCTTGTTTGTCATTATGTTAAATAGGAGTGGATTGTGGGTTTTGGAGAACATCAGGTAGGTTTAGGGTGGTTTTGGGGTGAATCTATTGTTTTGGCGTATTTTCTTCCAGTTTTGGGGGTGATGCCGTTCTTTTTTGGGGTGTTTTTGACGTTTTTACGTGTCTCTGTTGGGTTTTGTTGGGTTCTCGTTGGTCATCGTGTTGGAAAAGAGTAAATTGTGGGTTTTGGAGAACATCAGGTAGGTTTAGGGTGGTTTTGGGGTGGATCTATGGTTTTGGGGGATTTTCTTCCAGTTTTGGGGGTGATGCCATTTTTGTTTGGGGTGTTTTTTTTTTATGTTTTTGGGGTCTCTGTTTGGTTTTGTTGGGTTCTCGTTGGTCATCATGGTGGAAAAGTGTAAATTGTGGGTTTTGGAGAACTTCAGGTAGGTTTATGGTGGTTTTGGGGTGGATATATGGTACTCAGTTTTTTTTTTTTTTTTTTTTGGGGCGGGGGGGGATGATCCGGGACTTTTTGTGTTGTTTTTGACGTGTTTTGGGGTCTCCGTTGTGTTTCATTTGGTTTTCCATGGTCATCGTGTTGTAAAAGGGTAAATTGTGGGTTTTGGAGAACTTCAGGTAGGTTTAGGGGGACTTTTCGCGTGGATTCATGGTATTTGGGGTTTTCTTCTATTTTGGAGAGTGATCCTCTCCTTTCTTCGTGTGATTTTGAAGTGTTTTGGGGTTTCCGTTGCGTTTCGTTGAGTTCCTAATGCGTTTTATGGTGGTTGGGAGTGTGCTTTGGGATTAGGAGAAGATCAGGTAGGTTTAGGGTGTCTTTGGGGTGGATCTATGGTATTTGGGGTTTTCTTCTATTTTTTGGCGTGATCCTGTTCTTTTTTTTTGGGTGTATTTGACGTGTTTTGGGGTCTCCGTTGGGTTTTGTTGTGTTCCTGTTGGTCTTTACGTTAAATAGGTGTGGATTGTGGGTTTTGGAGAAGATCAGGTAGGTTTAGGGTGGTTTTGGGGTGGATCTATGGTTTTGGGGGAGTTTCTTTCAGTTTTGGGGGTGATGCCGTTCTTGTTTGGGGTGTTTTTGACGTTTTTTGGGGTCTCTGTTGGGTTTTGTTGGGTTCTCGTTGGTCATCATGGTGGAAAAGGGTAAATTGTGGGTTTTGGAGAACATCAGGTAGGTTTAGGGTGGTTTTGGGGTGGATCTATGGTTTTGGGGGATTTTCTTCCAGTTTTGGGGGTGATGCCATTTTTGTTTGGGGTGTTTTTTTTTATGTTTTTGGGGTCTCTGTTTGGTTTTGTTGGGTTCTCGTTGGTCATCATGGTGGAAAAGTGTAAATTGTGGGTTTTGGAGAACATCAGGTAGGTTTATGGTGGTTTTGGGGTGGATATATGGTACTCAGTTTTTTTTTTTTTTTTTTTTTGTGGGGGGTGGGTATGATCCTGGACTTTTTGTGTTGTTTTTGACGTGTTTTGGGGTCTCCGTTGTGTTTCATTTGGTTTTCCATGGTCATCGTGTTGTAAAAGGGTAAATTGTGGGTTTTGGAGAACTTCAGGTAGGTTTATGGTGGTTTTGGGGTGGATATATGGTACTCAGTTTTTTTTTTTTTTTTTTTTTGGGGCGGGGGGGGATGATCCTGGACTTTTTGTGTTGTTTTTGACGTGTTTTGGGGTCTCCGTTGTGTTTCATTTGGTTTTCCATGGTCATCGTGTTGTAAAAGGGTAAATTGTGGGTTTTGGAGAACTTCAGGTAGGTTTAGGGGGACTTTTCGCGTGGATTCATGGTATTTGGGGTTTTCTTCTATTTTGGAGAGTGATCCTCTCCTTTCTTCGTGTGATTTTGAAGTGTTTTGGGGTTTCCGTTGCGTTTCGTTGAGTTCCTAATGCGTTTTATGGTGGTTGGGAGTGTGCTTTGGGATTAGGAGAACATCAGGTAGGTTTAGGGTGTCTTTGGGGTGGATCTATGGTATTTGGGGTTTTCTTCTATTTTTTGGCGTGATCCTGTTCTTTTTTTTTGGGTGTATTTGACGTGTTTTGGGGTCTCCGTTGGGTTTTGTTGTGTTCCTGTTGGTCTTTACGTTAAATAGGTGTGGATTGTGGGTTTTGGAGAAGATCAGGTAGGTTTAGGGTGGTTTTGGGGTGGATCTATGGTTTTGGGGGATTTTCTTTCAGTTTTGGGGGTGATGCCGTTCTTGTTTGGGGTGTTTTTGACGTTTTTTGGGGTCTCTGTTGGGTTTTGTTGGGTTCTCGTTGGTCATCATGGTGGAAAAGGGTAAATTGTGGGTTTTGGAGAACATCAGGTAGGTTTAGGGTGGTTTTGGGGTGAATCTATGGTTTTGGGGGATTTTCTTCCAGATTTGGGGGTGATGCCGATGTTTTTTGGGGCTGTTTTTGACGTGTTTTGGATCTCTGTTGGGTTTATTTGCGTTCTCATTGGTCATCATGGTTGAAAAGTGTACATTGTGGGTTTTGGAGAAGAT
Organism: Aythya ferina; assembly: GCF_964211825.1. NCBI lineage: Eukaryota > Metazoa > Chordata > Aves > Anseriformes > Anatidae > Aythya > Aythya ferina. The sequence continues at coordinate 53,452 of NW_028181233.1, read as the reverse complement.
CAGGTAGGTTTAGGGTGTCTTTGGGGTGGATCTATGGTATTTGGGGTTTTCTTCTATTTTTTGGCATGAACCTGTTCTTTTTTGGGGTGTTTTTGATGTGTTTTGGGGTCTCCGTTCGGTTTTGTTGTGTTCTTGTTGGTCATTATGTTAAATAGGAGTGGATTGTGGGTTTTGGAGAAGATCAGGTAGGTTTAGGGTGGTTTTGGGGTGGATCTATGGTTTTGGGGGATTTTCTTCCAGATTTGGGGGTGATGCCGATATTTTTTGGGGTGTTTTTGACGTGTTTTGGGGTCTCCGTTGTGTTTCATTGGGTTTTCCATAGTCATCATGGTGGAAAAGAGTAAATTGTGGGTTTTGGAGAACATCAGGTAGGTTTAGGGTGGTTTTGGGGTGGATCTATGGTTTTGGGGGATTTTCTTCCAGTTTTGGGGGTGATGCCATTCTTGTTTGGGGTGTTTTTAAAGGTTTTTGGGGTCTCTGTTGGGTTTTGTTGGGTTCTCGTTTGTCATCGTGTTGGAAAAGGGTAAATTGTGGGTTTTGGAGAACATCAGGTAGGTTTAGTGTGGTTTTGGGGTGGATCTATGGTATTCAGTTTTTTTTTTTGTTTTGGGGGGGGGGGGGGGATGATCCTGGACTTTTTGTGTTGTTTTTGACGTGTTTTGGGGTCTCCGTTTTGTTTCATTGGGTTTTCCATGGTCATCGTGTTGTAAAAGGGTAAATTGTGGGTTTTGGAGAACTTCAGGTAGGTTTAGGGGGAGTTTTCAGGTGGATTCATGGTATTTGGGGTTTTCTTCTTTTTGGGGGAGTGATCCTCTCCTTTCTTCGGGTGATTTTGAAGTGTTTTGGGGTTTCCGTTGCGTTTCGTTGAGTTCCTAATGTGTTTTATGGTGGTTGGGAGTGTGCTTTGGGATTAGGAGAACATCAGGTAGGCTTAGGGTGTCTTTGGGGTGGATCTATGGTATTTGGGGTTTTCTTCTATTTTTTGGCGTGATCCTGTTCTTTTTTTTTGGGTGTATTTGACGTGTTTTGGTGTCTCCGTTGGGTTTTGTTGTGTTCCTGTTTGTCTTTATGTTAAATAGGTGTGGATTGTGGGTTTTGGAGAAGATCAGGTAGGTTTAGGGTGGTTTTGGGGTGGATCTATGGTTTTGGGGGATTTTCTTCCAGTTTTGGGGGTGATGCCGATATTTTTTGGGGTGTTTTTGACGTGTTTTGGGGTCTCCATTAGGTTTTGTTGTGTTCTTGTTGGTCATTATGTTAAATAGGTGTGGATTGTGGGTTTTGGAGAACATCAGGTAGGTTTAGGGTGGTTTTGGGGTGGATCTATGGTTTTGGCGGATTTTCTTCCAGATTTGGTGGAGATGCCATTCTTGTTTGGGGTGTTTTTGACGTTTTTTGGGGTCTCTGTTGGGTTTTGTTGGGTTCTCGTTGGTCATCGTGTTGGAAAAGGGTAAATTGTGGGTTTTGGAGAAGATCAGGTAGGTTTAGGGTGGTTTTGGGGTGGATCTATGGTATTTGGGGTTTTCTTCTGTTTTTTTGGCGTGATCCTGTTCTTTTTTGTGTTGTTTTTGACGTGTTTTGGGGTCTCCGTTGGGTTTTGTTGTGTTCTCGTTGGTCATTATGGTGGAAAAGGATAAATTGTGGGTTTTGGAGAACATCAGGTATGTTTAGGGTGGTTTTGGGGTGGATCTATTGTTTTGGCGGATTTTCTTCCAGTTTTGGGGGTTATGCCGTTCTTGTTTGGGGTGTTTTTGACGTGTTTTGGGGTCTCTGTTGGGTTTTGTTGGGTTCTCGTTGGTCATCATAGTGGAAAAGTGTAAATTGTGGGTTTTGGAGAACATCAGGTAGGTTTAGGGTGGTTTTGGGGTGGATCTATGGTTTTGGCGGATTTTCTTCCAGTTTTGGGGGTGATGCCGTTCTTGTTTGGGGTTTTTTTGACGTTTTTTGGGGTCTCTGTTGGGTTTTGTTGGGTTCTCGTTGGTCATCGTGTTGGAAAAGGGTAAATTGTGGGTTTTGGAGAACATCAGGTAGGTTTAGGGTGTCTTTGGGGTGGATCTATGGTATTTGGGCTTTTCTTCTATTTTTTGGCGTGATCCTGTTCTTTTTTGGGGTGTTTTGGACGTGTTTTGGGGTCTCCGTTGGGTTTTGTTGTGTTCTTGTTTGTCATTATGTTAAATAGGAGTGGATTGTGGGTTTTGGAGAACATCAGGTAGGTTTAGGGTGGTTTTGGGGTGAATCTATTGTTTTGGCGTATTTTCTTCCAGTTTTGGGGGTGATGCCGTTCTTGTTTGGGGTGTTTTTGACGTTTTTACGTGTCTCTGTTGGGTTTTGTTGGGTTCTCGTTGGTCATCGTGTTGGAAAAGAGTAAATTGTGGGTTTTGGAGAACATCAGGTAGGTTTAGGGTGTCTTTGGGGTGGATCTATGGTATTTGGGGTTTTCTTCTATTTTTTGGCGTGATCCTGTTCTTTTTTGGGGTGTTTTTGACGTTTATTGGGGTCTCCGTTGGGTTTTGTTGTGGTCTTGTTGGTCATTATGGTGGAAAAGTGTAAATTGTGGGTTTTGGAGAACATCAGGTAGGTTTAGGGTGGTTTTGGGGTGGATATATGGTACTCAGTTTTTTTTTTTTTTTTTTTTGTGTGGGGGGGGGGGATGATCCTGGAATTTTTGTGTTGTTTTTGACGTGTTTTGGGGTCTCCGTTGTGTTTCATTTGGTTTTCCATGGTCATCGTGTTGTAAAAGGGTAAATTGTGGGTTTTTGTGAACTTCAGGTAGGTTTATGGTGGTTTTGGGGTGGATATATGGTACTCAGTTTTTTTTTTTTTTTTTTTGTGGGGGGGGGGGATGATCCTGGACTTTTTGTGTTGTTTTTGACGTGTTTTGGGGTCTCCGTTGTGTTTCATTTGGTTTTCCATGGTCATCGTGTTGTAAAAGGGGTAAATTGTGGGTTTTGGAGAACTTCAGGTAGGTTTAGGGGGACTTTTCGCGTGGATTCATGGTATTTGGGGTTTTCTTCTATTTTGGAGAGTGATCCTCTCCTTTCTTCGGGTGATTTTGAAGTGTTTTTGGGGTTTCCGTTGCGTTTCGTTGAGTTCCTAATGTGTTTTATGGTGGTTGGGAGTGTGCTTTGGGATTAGGAGAACATCAGGTAGGTTTAGGGTGTCTTTGGGGTGGATCTATGGTATTTGGGGTTTTCTTCTATTTTTTGGCGTGATCCTGTTCTTTTTTTTTGGGTGTATTTGACGTGTTTTGGGGTCTCCGTTGGGTTTTGTTGTGTTCCTGTTGGTCTTTACGTTAAATAGGTGTGGATTGTGGGTTTTGGAGAAGATCAGGTAGGTTTAGGGTGGTTTTGGGGTGGATCTATGGTTTTGGGGGATTTTCTTTCAGTTTTGGGGGTGATGCCGTTCTTGTTTGGGGTGTTTTTGATGTGTTTTGGGGTCTCTGTTGGGTTTTGTTGGGTTCTCGTTGGTCATCATTGTGGAAAAGGGTAAATTGTGGGTTTTGGAGAAGATCAGGTAGGTTTAGGGTGGTTTTGGGGTGGATCTATGGTTTTGGGGGATTTTCTTCCAGATTTGGGGGTGATGCCGATGTTTTTTGGGGCTGTTTTTGACGTGTTTTGGATCTCTGTTGGGTTTATTTGCGTTCTCATTGGTCATCATGGTTGAAAAGTGTACATTGTGGGTTTTGGAGAAGATCAGGTAGGTTTAGGGTGTCTTTGGGGTGGATCTATGGTATTTGGGGTTTTCTTCTATTTTTTGGCATGAACCTGTTCTTTTTTGGGGTGTTTTTGATGTGTTTTGGGGTCTCCGTTGGGTTTTGTTGTGTTCTTGTTGGTCATTATGTTAAATAGGAGTGGATTGTGGGTTTTGGAGAAGATCAGGTAGGTTTAGGGTGGTTTTGGGGTGGATCTATGGTTTTGGGGGATTTTCTTCCAGATTTGGGGGTGATGCCGATATTTTTTGGGGTGTTTTTGACGTGTTTTGGGATCTCCGTTGTGTTTCATTGGGTTTTCCATAGTCATCATGGTGGAAAAGAGTAAATTGTGGGTTTTGGAGAAGATCAGGTAGGTTTAGGGTGGTTTTGGGGTGGATCTATGGTTTTGGGGGATTTTCTTCCAGTTTTGGGGGTGATGCCATTCTTGTTTGGGGTGTTTTTAAAGGGTTTTGGGGTCTCTGTTGGGTTTTGTTGGGTTCTCGTTTGTCATCGTGTTGGAAAAGGGTAAATTGTGGGTTTTGGAGAACATCAGGTAGGTTTAGTGTGGTTTTGGGGTGGATCTACGGTATTCAGTTTTTTTTTTTTGTTTTGGGGGGGGGGGGGGGATGATCCTGGACTTTTTGTGTTGTTTTTGACGTGTTTTGGGGTCTCCGTTTTGTTTCATTGGGTTTTCCATGGTCATCGTGTTGTAAAAGGGTAAATTGTGGGTTTTGGAGAACTTCAGGTAGGTTTAGGGGGAGTTTTCACGTGGATTCATGGTATTTGGGGTTTTCTTCTTTTTGGGGGAGTGATCCTCTCCTTTCTTCGGGTGATTTTGAAGTGTTTTGGGGTTTCCGTTGCGTTTCGTTGAGTTCCTAATGTGTTTTATGGTGGTTGGGAGTGTGCTTTGGGATTAGGAGAAGATCAGGTAGGTTTAGGGTGTCTTTGGGGTGGATCTATGGTATTTGGGGTTTTCTTCTATTTTTTGGCGTGATCCTGTTCTTTTTTTTTGGGTGTATTTGACGTGTTTTGGGGTCTCCGTTGGGTTTTGTTGTGTTCCTGTTGGTCTTTACGTTAAATAGGTGTGGATTGTGGGTTTTGGAGAAGATCAGGTAGGTTTAGGGTGGTTTTGGGGTGGATCTATGGTTTTGGGGGATTTTCTTTCAGTTTTGGGGGTGATGCCGTTCTTGTTTGGGGTGTTTTTGATGTGTTTTGGGGTCTCTGTTGGGTTTTGTTGGGTTCTCGTTGGTCATCATTGTGGAAAAGGGTAAATTGTGGGTTTTGGAGAAGATCAGGTAGGTTTAGGGTGGTTTTGGGGTGGATCTATGGTTTTGGGGGATTTTCTTCCAGATTTGGGGGTGATGCCGATGTTTTTTGGGGCTGTTTTTGACGTGTTTTGGATCTCTGTTGGGTTTATTTGCGTTCTCATTGGTCATCATGGTTGAAAAGTGTACATTGTGGGTTTTGGAGAAGATCAGGTAGGTTTAGGGTGTCTTTGGGGTGGATCTATGGTATTTGGGGTTTTCTTCTATTTTTTGGCATGAACCTGTTCTTTTTTGGGGTGTTTTTGATGTGTTTTGGGGTCTCCGTTGGGTTTTGTTGTGTTCTTGTTGGTCATTATGTTAAATAGGAGTGGATTGTGGGTTTTGGAGAAGATCAGGTAGGTTTAGGGTGGTTTTGGGGTGGATCTATGGTTTTGGGGGATTTTCTTCCAGATTTGGGGGTGATGCCGATATTTTTTGGGGTGTTTTTGACGTGTTTTGGGATCTCCGTTGTGTTTCATTGGGTTTTCCATAGTCATCATGGTGGAAAAGAGTAAATTGTGGGTTTTGGAGAAGATCAGGTAGGTTTAGGGTGGTTTTGGGGTGGATCTATGGTTTTGGGGGATTTTCTTCCAGTTTTGGGGGTGATGCCATTCTTGTTTGGGGTGTTTTTAAAGGGTTTTGGGGTCTCTGTTGGGTTTTGTTGGGTTCTCGTTTGTCATCGTGTTGGAAAAGGGTAAATTGTGGGTTTTGGAGAACATCAGGTAGGTTTAGTGTGGTTTTGGGGTGGATCTACGGTATTCAGTTTTTTTTTTTGTTTTGGGGGGGGGGGGGGGGATGATCCTGGACTTTTTGTGTTGTTTTTGACGTGTTTTGGGGTCTCCGTTTTGTTTCATTGGGTTTTCCATGGTCATCGTGTTGTAAAAGGGTAAATTGTGGGTTTTGGAGAACTTCAGGTAGGTTTAGGGGGAGTTTTCAGGTGGATTCATGGTATTTGGGGTTTTCTTCTTTTTGGGGGAGTGATCCTCTCCTTTCTTCGGGTGATTTTGAAGTGTTTTGGGGTTTCCGTTGCGTTTCGTTGAGTTCCTAATGTGTTTTATGGTGGTTGGGAGTGTGCTTTGGGATTAGGAGAAGATCAGGTAGGTTTAGGGTGTCTTTGGGGTGGATCTATGGTATTTGGGGTTTTCTTCTATTTTTTGGCGTGATCCTGTTCTTTTTTTTTGGGTGTATTTGACGTGTTTTGGGGTCTCCGTTGGGTTTTGTTGTGTTCCTGTTTGTCTTTATGTTAAATAGGTGTGGATTGTGGGTTTTGGAGAAGATCAGGTAGGTTTAGGGTGGTTTTGGGGTGGATCTATGGTTTTGGGGGATTTTCTTCCAGTTTTGGGGGTGATGCCGATATTTTTTGGGGTGTTTTTGACGTGTTTTGGGGTCTCCATTAGGTTTAGTTGGGTTCTTGTTGGTCATTATGTTAAATAGGTGTGGATTGTGGGTTTTGGAGAACATCAGGTAGGTTTAGGGTGGTTTTGGGGTGGATCTATGGTTTTGGCGGATTTTCTTCCAGATTTGGTGGAGATGCCGTTCTTGTTTGGGGTGTTTTTGACGTTTTTTGGGGTCTCTGTTGGGTTTTGTTGGGTTCTCGTTGGTCATCGTGTTGGAAAAGGGTAAATTGTGTGTTTTGGAGTAGATCAGGTAGGTTTAGGGTGGTTTTGGGGTGGATCTATGGTATTTGGGGTTTTCTTCTGTTTTTTGGCGTGATCCTGTTCTTTTTTGTGTTGTTTTTGACGTGTTTTGGGGTCTCCGTTGGGTTTTGTTGTGTTCTCGTTGGTCATTATGGTGGAAAAGGATAAATTGTGGGTTTTGGAGAACATCAGGTATGTTTAGGGTGGTTTTGGGGTGGATCTATGGTTTTGGCGGATTTTCTTCCAGTTTTGGGGGTTATGCCGTTCTTGTTTGGGGTGTTTTTGACGTGTTTTGGGGTCTCTGTTGGGTTTTGTTGGGTTCTCGTTGGTCATCATAGTGGAAAAGTGTAAATTGTGGGTTTTGGAGAACATCAGGTAGGTTTAGGGTGGTTTTGGGGTGGATCTATGGTTTTGGCGGATTTTCTTCCAGTTTTGGGGGTGATGCCGTTCTTGTTTGGGGTGTTTTTGACGTTTTTTGGGGTCTCTGTTTTGTTTTGTTGGGTTCTCGTTGGTCATCGTGTTGGAAAAGGGTAAATTGTGGGTTTTGGAGAACATCAGGTAGGTTTAGGGTGTCTTTGGGGTGGATCTATGGTATTTGGGCTTTTCTTCTATTTTTTGGCGTGATCCTGTTCTTTTTTGGGGTGTTTTGGACGTGTTTTGGGGTCTCCGTTGGGTTTTGTTGTGTTCTTGTTTGTCATTATGTTAAATAGGAGTGGATTGTGGGTTTTGGAGAACATCAGGTAGGTTTAGGGTGGTTTTGGGGTGAATCTATTGTTTTGGCGTATTTTCTTCCAGTTTTGGGGGTGATGCCGTTCTTGTTTGGGGTGTTTTTGACGTTTTTTCGTGTCTCTGTTTGGTTTTGTTGGGTTCTCGTTGGTCATCGTGTTGGAAAAGAGTAAATTGTGGGTTTTGGAGAAGATCAGGTAGGTTTAGGGTGGTTTTGGGGTGGATCTATGGTTTTGGGGGATTTTCTTCCAGTTTTGGGGGTGATGCCATTTTTGTTTGGGGTGTTTTTTTTATGTTTTTGGGGTCTCTGTTTGGTTTTGTTGGGTTCTCGTTGGTCATCATGGTGGAAAAGTGTAAATTGTGGGTTTTGGAGAACATCAGGTAGGTTTATGGTGGTTTTGGGGTGGATATATGGTACTCAGTTTTTTTTTTTTTTTTTTTTTTTGTGTGGGGGGGGGGATGATCCTGGACTTTTTGTGTTGTTTTTGACGTGTTTTGGGGTCGCCGTTGTGTTTCATTGGGTTTTCCATGGTCATCGTGTTGTAAAAGGGTAAATTGTGGGTTTTGGAGAACTTCAGGTAGGTTTAGGGGGAGTTTTCAGGTGGATTCATGGTATTTGGGGTTTTCTTCTTTTTGGGGGAGTGATCCTCTCCTTTCTTCGGGTGATTTTGAAGTGTTTTGGGGTTTCCGTTGCGTTTCGTTGAGTTCCTAATGCGTTTTATGGTGGTTGGGAGTGTGCTTTGGGATTAGGAGAACATCAGGTAGGTTTAGGGTGGTTTTGGGGTGGATCTATGGTTTTGGCGGATTTTCTTCCAGTTTTGGGGGTGATGCCGTTCTTGTTTGGGGTGTTTTTGACGTTTTTTGGTGTCTCTGTTGGGTTTTGTTGGGTTCTCGTTGGTCATCGAGTTGGAAAAGGGTAAATTGTGGTTTTTGGAGAACATCAGGTAGGTTTAGGGTGTCTTTGGGGTGGATCTATGGTATTTGGGGTTTTCTTCTATTTTTTGGCGTGATCCTGTTCTTTTTTGTGTTGTTTTTGACGTTTATTGGGGTCTCCGTTGGGTTTTGGTTGTGGTCTTGTTGGTCATTATGGTGGAAAAGGATAAATTGTGGGTTTTGGAGAACATCAGGTAGGTTTAGGGTGGTTTTGGGGTGGATCTATGATTTTGGTGTATTTTCTTCCAGTTTTGGGGGTGATGCCGATATTTTTTGTGTTGTTTTTGACGTGTTTTGGGGTCTCCATTAGGTTTTGTTGTGTTCTTGTTGGTCATTATGTTAAATAGGTGTGGATTGTGGGTTTTGGAGAAGATCAGGTAGGTTTAGGGTGGTTTTGGGGTGGATCTATGTTTTTTGTGTATTTTCTTCCAGTTTTGGGGGTGATGCCGTTCTTGTTTGGGGTGTTTTTGACGTGTTTTCGGGTCTCCATTAGGTTTTGTTGTGTTCTTGTTGGTCATTATGTTAAATAGGAGTGGATTGTGGGTTTTGGAGAAGATCAGGTAGGTTTAGGGTGGTTTTGGGGTGGATCTATGGTTTTGGGGATTTTCTTCCAGATTTGGGGGTGATGCCGATATTTTTTGGGTTGTTTTTGACGTGTTTTGGGGTCTCTGTTGGGTTTATTTGCATTCTCATTGGTCATCATGGTGGAAAATGGTACATTGTGGGTTTTGGAGAACATCAGGTAGGTTTAGTGTGGTTTTGGGGTGGTTCTATGGTATTTGGGGTTTTCTTCTATTTTTTGGCATGAACCTGTTCTTTTTTGGGGTGTTTTTGATGTGTTTTGTGGTCTCCGTTGGGTTTTGTTGTGTTCTTGTTGGTCATTATGTTAAATAGGAGTGGATTGTGGGTTTTGGAGAAGATCAGGTAGGTTTAGGGTGGTTTTGGGGTGGATCTATGGTTTTGGTGTATTTTCTTCCAGATTTGGGGGTGATGCCGCTATTTTTTGGGGTGTTTTTGACGTGTTGTGGGGTCTCCGTTGTGTTTCATTGGGTTTTCCATGGTCATCATGTTGGAAAAGGGTAAATTGTGGGTTTTGGAGAACATCAGGTAGGTTTAGGGTGGTTTTGGGGTGGATCTATGGTTTTGGGGGATTTTCTTCCAGTTTTGGGGGTGATGCCGATATTTTTTGGGGTGTTTTTGACGTGTTTTGGGGTCTCCATTAGGTTTAGTTGGGTTCTTGTTGGTCATTATGTTAAATAGGTGTGGATTGTGGGTTTTGGAGAACATCAGGTAGGTTTAGGGTGGTTTTGGGGTGGATCTATGGTTTTGGCGGATTTTCTTCCAGATTTGGTGGAGATGCCGTTCTTGTTTGGGGTGTTTTTGACGTTTTTTGGGGTCTCTGTTGGGTTTTGTTGGGTTCTCGTTGGTCATCGTGTTGGAAAAGGGTAAATTGTGTGTTTTGGAGTAGATCAGGTAGGTTTAGGGTGGTTTTGGGGTGGATCTATGGTATTTGGGGTTTTCTTCTGTTTTTTGGCGTGATCCTGTTCTTTTTTGTGTTGTTTTTGACGTGTTTTGGGGTCTCCGTTGGGTTTTGTTGTGTTCTCGTTGGTCATTATGGTGGAAAAGGATAAATTGTGGGTTTTGGAGAACATCAGGTAGGTTTAGGGTGGTTTTGGGGTGGATCTATGGTTTTGGCGGATTTTCTTCCAGTTTTGGGGGTTATGCCGTTCTTGTTTGGGGTGTTTTTGACGTGTTTTGGGGTCTCTGTTGGGTTTTGTTGGGTTCTCGTTGGTCATCATAGTGGAAAAGTGTAAATTGTGGGTTTTGGAGAACATCAGGTAGGTTTAGGGTGGTTTTGGGGTGGATCTATGGTTTTGGGGGATTTTCTTCCAGTTTTGGGGGTGATGCCGTTCTTGTTTGGGGTGTTTTTGACGTTTTTTGGGGTCTCTGTTTTGTTTTGTTGGGTTCTCGTTGGTCATCGTGTTGGAAAAGGGTAAATTGTGGGTTTTGGAGAACATCAGGTAGGTTTAGGGTGTCTTTGGGGTGGATCTATGGTATTTGGGCTTTTCTTCTATTTTTTGGCGTGATCCTGTTCTTTTTTGGGGTGTTTTGGACGTGTTTTGGGGTCTCCGTTGGGTTTTGTTGTGTTCTTGTTTGTCATTATGTTAAATAGGAGTGGATTGTGGGTTTTGGAGAACATCAGGTAGGTTTAGGGTGGTTTTGGGGTGAATCTATTGTTTTGGCGTATTTTCTTCCAGTTTTGGGGGTGATGCCGTTCTTGTTTGGGGTGTTTTTGACGTTTTTTCGTGTCTCTGTTTGGTTTTGTTGGGTTCTCGTTGGTCATCGTGTTGGAAAAGAGTAAATTGTGGGTTTTGGAGAAGATCAGGTAGGTTTAGGGTGGTTTTGGGGTGGATCTATGGTTTTGGGGGATTTTCTTCCAGTTTTGGGGGTGATGCCATTTTTGTTTGGGGTGTTTTTTTTATGTTTTTGGGGTCTCTGTTTGGTTTTGTTGGGTTCTCGTTGGTCATCATGGTGGAAAAGTGTAAATTGTGGGTTTTGGAGAACATCAGGTAGGTTTATGGTGGTTTTGGGGTGGATATATGGTACTCAGTTTTTTTTTTTTTTTTTTTTTTGTGTGTGGGGGGGGATGATCCTGGACTTTTTGTGTTGTTTTTGACGTGTTTTGGGGTCGCCGTTGTGTTTCATTGGGTTTTCCATGGTCATCGTGTTGTAAAAGGGTAAATTGTGGGTTTTGGAGAACTTCAGGTAGGTTTAGGGGGAGTTTTCAGGTGGATTCATGGTATTTGGGGTTTTCTTCTTTTTGGGGGAGTGATCCTCTCCTTTCTTCGGGTGATTTTGAAGTGTTTTGGGGTTTCCGTTGCGTTTCGTTGAGTTCCTAATGCGTTTTATGGTGGTTGGGAGTGTGCTTTGGGATTAGGAGAACATCAGGTAGGTTTAGGGTGGTTTTGGGGTGGATCTATGGTTTTGGCGGATTTTCTTCCAGTTTTGGGGGTGATGCCGTTCTTGTTTGGGGTGTTTTTGACGTTTTTTGGTGTCTCTGTTGGGTTTTGTTGGGTTCTCGTTGGTCATCGAGTTGGAAAAGGGTAAATTGTGGTTTTTGGAGAACATCAGGTAGGTTTAGGGTGTCTTTGGGGTGGATCTATGGTATTTGGGGTTTTCTTCTATTTTTTGGCGTGATCCTGTTCTTTTTTGGGGTGTTTTTGACGTTTATTGGGGTCTCCGTTGGGTTTTGTTGTGGTCTTGTTGGTCATTATGGTGGAAAAGGATAAATTGTGGGTTTTGGAGAACATCAGGTAGGTTTAGGGTGGTTTTGGGGTGGATCTATGATTTTGGTGTATTTTCTTCCAGTTTTGGGGGTGATGCCGATATTTTTTGTGTTGTTTTTGACGTGTTTTGGGGTCTCCATTAGGTTTTGTTGTGTTCTTGTTGGTCATTATGTTAAATAGGTGTGGATTGTGGGTTTTGGAGAAGATCAGGTAGGTTTAGGGTGGTTTTGGGGTGGATCTATGTTTTTTGTGTATTTTCTTCCAGTTTTGGGGGTGATGCCGTTCTTGTTTGGGGTGTTTTTGACGTGTTTTCGGGTCTCCATTAGGTTTTGTTGTGTTCTTGTTGGTCATTATGTTAAATAGGAGTGGATTGTGGGTTTTGGAGAAGATCAGGTAGGTTTAGGGTGGTTTTGGGGTGGATCTATGGTTTTGGGGGATTTTCTTCCAGATTTGGGGGTGATGCCGATATTTTTTGGGTTGTTTTTGACGTGTTTTGGGGTCTCTGTTGGGTTTATTTGCATTCTCATTGGTCATCATGGTGGAAAATGGTACATTGTGGGTTTTGGAGAACATCAGGTAGGTTTAGTGTGGTTTTGGGGTGGTTCTATGGTATTTGGGGTTTTCTTCCAGTTTTTTGGCATGAACCTGTTCTTTTTTGGGGTGTTTTTGATGTGTTTTGTGGTCTCCGTTGGGTTTTGTTGTGTTCTTGTTGGTCATTATGTTAAATAGGAGTGGATTGTGGGTTTTGGAGAAGATCAGGTAGGTTTAGGGTGGTTTTGGGGTGGATCTATGGTTTTGGTGTATTTTCTTCCAGATTTGGGGGTGATGCCGCTATTTTTTGGGGTGTTTTTGACGTGTTGTGGGGTCTCCGTTGTGTTTCATTGGGTTTTCCATGGTCATCATGTTGGAAAAGAGTAAATTGTGGGTTTTGGAGAACATCAGGTAGGTTTAGGGTGGTTTTGGGGTGGATCTATGGTTTTGGGGGATTTTATTCCTGTTTTGGGGGTGATGCCATTCTTGTTTGGGGTGTTTTTTAAGGGTTTTGGGGTCTCTGTTTTGTTTTGTTGGCTTCTCATTGGTCATCATGGTGGAAAATGTTAAATTGTGGGTTTTGGAGAACATCAGGTAGGTTTAGGGTGGTTTTGGGGTGGATCTGTGGTTTTGGCGTATTTTCTTCCAGATTTGGGGGTGATGCCGCTATTTTTTGGGGTGTTTTTGACGTGTTTTGGGGTCTCCGTTGTGTTTCATTGGGTTTTCCATGGTCATCGTGTTGTAAAAGGGTAAATTGTTGGTTTTGGAGAACTTCAGGTAGGTTTAGGGGGAGTTTTCACGTGGATTCATGGTATTTGGGGTTTTCTTCTTTTTGGGGGAGTGATCCTCTCCTTTCTTCGGGTGATTTTGAAGTGTTTTGGGGTTTCCGTTGCGTTTCGTTGAGTTCCTAATGTGTTTTATGGTGGTTGGGAGTGTGCTTTGGGATTAGGAGAACATCAGGTAGGTTTAGGGTGTCTTTGGGGTGGATCTATGGTATTTGGGGTTTTCTTCTATTTTTTGGCGTGATCCTGTTCTTTTTTTTTGGGTTGTTTTGGACGTGTTTTGGGGTCTCCGTTGGGTTTTGTTGTGTTCTCGTTTGTCATCATGGTGGAAAAGTGTACATTGTGGGTTTTGGAGAAGATCAGGTAGGTTTAGGGTGGTTTTGGGGTGGATCTATGGTTTTGGGGGATTTTCTTCCAGTTTTGGGGGTGATGCCGATATTTTTTGGGGTGTTTTTGACGTGTTTTGGGGTCTCTGTTGGGTTTTGTTGTGTTCTTGTTGGTCATTATGTTAAATAGGTGTGGATTGTGGGTTTTGGAGAAGATCAGGTAGGTTTAGGGTGGTTTTGGGTTGGATCTATGGTTTTGGGGGATTTTCTTGCAGTTTTGGGTGTGATGCCATTCTTGTTTGGGGTTTTTTTTAAGGGTTTTGGGGTCTCTGTTTTGTTTTGTTGTGTTCTCATTGGTCATCATGGTGGAAAAGGGTACATTGTGGGTTTTGGAGAAGATCAGGTAGGTTTAGGGTGGTTTTGGGGTGGATCTATGGTTTTGGGGATTTTCTTCCAGTTTTGGGGGTGATGCCGATATTTTTTGGGGTGTTTTTGACGTGTTTTGGGGTCTCTATTAGGTTTTGTTGTGTTCTTGTTGGTCATTATGTTAAATAGGTGTGGATTGTGGGTTTTGGAGAAGATCAGGTAGGTTTAGGGTGGTTTTGGGGTGGATCTATGGTTTTGGGGGATTTTCTTCCAGTTTTGGGGGTGATGCCGATATTTTTTGGGGTGTTTTTGACGTGTTTTGGGGTCTCTGTTGGGTTTATTTGCGTTGTCATTGGTCATCATGGTGGAAAAGGGTAAATTGTGGGTTTTGGAGAACATCAGGTAGGTTTAGTGTGGTTTTGGGGTGGATCTATGGTTTTGGGGGATTTTATTCCTGTTTTGGGGGTGATGCCATTCTTGTTTGGGGTTTTTTTTAAGGGTTTTGGGGTCTCTGTTTTGTTTTGTTGGGTTCTCATTGGTCATCATGGTGGAAAAGTGTAAATTGTGGGTTTTGGAGAAGATCAGGTAGGTTTAGGGTGGTTTTGGGTTGGATCTATGGTTTTGGTGTATTTTCTTCCAGATTTGGGGGTGATGCCGATATTTTTTGGGGTGTTTTTGACGTTTTTTGGGGTCTCTGTTGGGTTTTGTTGTGTTCTTGTTGGTCATTATGTTAAATAGGTGTGGATTGTGGGTTTTGGAGAAGATCAGGTAGGTTTAGGGTGGTTTTGGGGTGGATCTATGGTTTTGGGGGATTTTCTTCCAGTTTTGGGGGTGATGCCATTTTTGTTTGGGGTGTTTTTAAAGGTTTTTGGGGTCTCTGTTGGGTTTTGTTGTGTTCTCGTTGGTCATCATGGTGGAAAAGTGTAAATTGTGGGTTTTGGAGAACATCAGGTAGGTTTAGGGTGTCTTTGGGGTGGATCTATGGTATTTGGGGTTTTCTTCTATTTTTTGGTATGAACCTGTGCTTTTTTGGGGTGTTTTTGATGTGTTTTGGGGTCTCCATTAGGTTTTGTTGTGTTCTTGTTGGTCATTATGTTAAATAGGTGTGGATTGTGGGTTTTGGAGAACATCAGGTAGGTTTAGGGTGGTTTTGGGGTGGATCTATGGTTTTGGCGGATTTTCTTCCAGATTTGGTGGAGATGCCGTTCTTGTTTGGGGTGTTTTTGACGTTTTTTGGGGTCTCTGTTGGGTTTTGTTGGGTTCTCGTTGGTCATCGTGTTGGAAAAGGGTAAATTGTGGGTTTTGGAGAAGATCAGGTAGGTTTAGGGTGGTTTTGGGGTGGATCTATGGTATTTGGGATTTTCTTCTGTTTTTTGGCGTGATCCTGTTCTTTTTTGTGTTGTTTTTGACGTGTTTTGGGGTCTCCGTTGGGTTTTGTTGTGTTCTCGTTGGTCATTATGGTGGAAAAGGATAAATTGTGGGTTTTGGAGAACATCAGGTATGTTTAGGGTGGTTTTGGGGTGGATCTATTGTTTTGGCGGATTTTCTTCCAGTTTTGGGGGTTATGCCGTTCTTGTTTGGGGTGTTTTTGACGTGTTTTGGGGTCTCTGTTGGGTTTTGTTGGGTTCTCGTTGGTCATCATAGTGGAAAAGTGTAAATTGTGGGTTTTGGAGAACATCAGGTAGGTTTAGGGTGGTTTTGGGGTGGATCTATGGTTTTGGCGGATTTTCTTCCAGTTTTGGGGGTGATGCCGTTCTTGTTTGGGGTGTTTTTGACGTTTTTTGGGGTCTCTGTTGGGTTTTGTTGGGTTCTCGTTGGTCATCGTGTTGGAAAAGGGTAAATTGTGGGTTTTGGAGAACATCAGGTAGGTTTAGGGTGTCTTTGGGGTGGATCTATGGTATTTGGGCTTTTCTTCTATTTTTTGGCGTGATCCTGTTCTTTTTTGGGGTGTTTTGGACGTGTTTTGGGGTCTCCGTTGGGTTTTGTTGTGTTCTTGTTTGTCATTATGTTAAATAGGAGTGGATTGTGGGTTTTGGAGAACATCAGGTAGGTTTAGGGTGGTTTTGGGGTGAATCTATTGTTTTGGCGTATTTTCTTCCAGTTTTGGGGGTGATGCCGTTCTTGTTTGGGGTGTTTTTGACGTTTTTACGTGTCTCTGTTGGGTTTTGTTGGGTTCTCGTTGGTCATCGTGTTGGAAAAGAGTAAATTGTGGGTTTTGGAGAACATCAGGTAGGTTTAGGGTGTCTTTGGGGTGGATCTATGGTATTTGGGGTTTTCTTCTATTTTTTGGCGTGATCCTGTTCTTTTTTGGGGTGTTTTTGACGTTTATTGGGGTCTCCGTTGGGTTTTGTTGTGGTCTTGTTGGTCATTATGGTGGAAAAGTGTAAATTGTGGGTTTTGGAGAACATCAGGTAGGTTTAGGGTGGTTTTGGGGTGGATATATGGTACTCAGTTTTTTTTTTTTTTTTTTTTGTGGGGGGGGGGGGGATGATCCTGGACTTTTTGTGTTGTTTTTGACGTGTTTTGGGGTCTCCGTTGTGTTTCATTTGGTTTTCCATGGTCATCGTGTTGTAAAAGGGTAAATTGTGGGTTTTTGTGAACTTCAGGTAGGTTTATGGTGGTTTTGGGGTGGATATATGGTACTCAGTTTTTTTTTTTTTTTTTTGTGGGGGGGGGGGGATGATCCTGGACTTTTTGTGTTGTTTTTGACGTGTTTTGGGGTCTCCGTTGTGTTTCATTTGGTTTTCCATGGTCATCGTGTTGTAAAAGGGTAAATTGTGGGTTTTGGAGAACTTCAGGTAGGTTTAGGGGGACTTTTCGCGTGGATTCATGGTATTTGGGGTTTTCTTCTATTTTGGAGAGTGATCCTCTCCTTTCTTCGGGTGATTTTGAAGTGTTTTGGGGTTTCCGTTGCGTTTCGTTGAGTTCCTAATGTGTTTTATGGTGGTTGGGAGTGTGCTTTGGGATTAGGAGAACATCAGGTAGGTTTAGGGTGTCTTTGGGGTGGATCTATGGTATTTGGGGTTTTCTTCTATTTTTTGGCGTGATCCTGTTCTTTTTTTTTGGGTGTATTTGACGTGTTTTGGGGTCTCCGTTGGGTTTTGTTGTGTTCCTGTTGGTCTTTACGTTAAATAGGTGTGGATTGTGGGTTTTGGAGAAGATCAGGTAGGTTTAGGGTGGTTTTGGGGTGGATCTATGGTTTTGGGGGATTTTCTTTCAGTTTTGGGGGTGATGCCGTTCTTGTTTGGGGTGTTTTTGATGTGTTTTGGGGTCTCTGTTGGGTTTTGTTGGGTTCTCGTTGGTCATCATTGTGGAAAAGGGTAAATTGTGGGTTTTGGAGAAGATCAGGTAGGTTTAGGGTGGTTTTGGGGTGGATCTATGGTTTTGGGGGATTTTCTTCCAGATTTGGGGGTGATGCCGATGTTTTTTGGGGCTGTTTTTGACGTGTTTTGGATCTCTGTTGGGTTTATTTGCGTTCTCATTGGTCATCATGGTTGAAAAGTGTACATTGTGGGTTTTGGAGAAGATCAGGTAGGTTTAGGGTGGTTTTGGGGTGGATCTATGGTATTTGGGGTTTTCTTCTATTTTTTGGCATGAACCTGTTCTTTTTTGGGGTGTTTTTGATGTGTTTTGGGGTCTCCGTTGGGTTTTGTTGTGTTCTTGTTGGTCATTATGTTAAATAGGAGTGGATTGTGGGTTTTGGAGAAGATCAGGTAGGTTTAGGGTGGTTTTGGGGTGGATCTATGGTTTTGGGGGATTTTCTTCCATATTTGGGGGTGATGCCGATATTTTTTGGGGTGTTTTTGACGTGTTTTGGGATCTCCGTTGTGTTTCATTGGGTTTTCCATAGTCATCATGGTGGAAAAGAGTAAATTGTGGGTTTTGGAGAAGATCAGGTAGGTTTAGGGTGGTTTTGGGGTGGATCTATGGTTTTGGGGGATTTTCTTCCAGTTTTGGGGGTGATGCCATTCTTGTTTGGGGTGTTTTTAAAGGGTTTTGGGGTCTCTGTTGGGTTTTGTTGGGTTCTCGTTTGTCATCGTGTTGGAAAAGGGTAAATTGTGGGTTTTGGAGAACATCAGGTAGGTTTAGTGTGGTTTTGGGGTGGATCTACGGTATTCAGTTTTTTTTTTTGTTTTGGGGGGGGGGGGGGGGATGATCCTGGACTTTTTGTGTTGTTTTTGACGTGTTTTGGGGTCTCCGTTTTGTTTCATTGGGTTTTCCATGGTCATCGTGTTGTAAAAGGGTAAATTGTGGGTTTTGGAGAACTTCAGGTAGGTTTAGGGGGAGTTTTCAGGTGGATTCATGGTATTTGGGGTTTTCTTCTTTTTGGGGGAGTGATCCTCTCCTTTCTTCGGGTGATTTTGAAGTGTTTTGGGGTTTCCGTTGCGTTTCGTTGAGTTCCTAATGTGTTTTATGGTGGTTGGGAGTGTGCTTTGGGATTAGGAGAAGATCAGGTAGGTTTAGGGTGTCTTTGGGGTGGATCTATGGTATTTGGGGTTTTCTTCTATTTTTTGGCGTGATCCTGTTCTTTTTTTTTGGGTGTATTTGACGTGTTTTGGGGTCTCCGTTGGGTTTTGTTGTGTTCCTGTTTGTCTTTATGTTAAATAGGTGTGGATTGTGGGTTTTGGAGAAGATCAGGTAGGTTTAGGGTGGTTTTGGGGTGGATCTATGGTTTTGGGGGATTTTCTTCCAGTTTTGGGGGTGATGCCGATATTTTTTGGGGTGTTTTTGACGTGTTTTGGGGTCTCCATTAGGTTTAGTTGGGTTCTTGTTGGTCATTATGTTAAATAGGTGTGGATTGTGGGTTTTGGAGAACATCAGGTAGGTTTAGGGTGGTTTTGGGGTGGATCTATGGTTTTGGCGGATTTTCTTCCAGATTTGGTGGAGATGCCGTTCTTGTTTGGGGTGTTTTTGACGTTTTTTGGGGTCTCTGTTGGGTTTTGTTGGGTTCTCGTTGGTCATCGTGTTGGAAAAGGGTAAATTGTGTGTTTTGGAGTAGATCAGGTAGGTTTAGGGTGGTTTTGGGGTGGATCTATGGTTTTGGCGGATTTTCTTCCAGTTTTGGGGGTGATGCCGTTCTTGTTTGGGGTGTTTTTGACGTTTTTTGGGGTCTCTGTTTTGTTTTGTTGGGTTCTCGTTGGTCATCGTGTTGGAAAAGGGTAAATTGTGGGTTTTGGAGAACATCAGGTAGGTTTAGGGTGTCTTTGGGGTGGATCTATGGTATTTGGGCTTTTCTTCTATTTTTTGGCGTGATCCTGTTCTTTTTTGGGGTGTTTTGGACGTGTTTTGGGGTCTCCGTTGGGTTTTGTTGTGTTCTTGTTTGTCATTATGTTAAATAGGAGTGGATTGTGGGTTTTGGAGAACATCAGGTAGGTTTAGGGTGGTTTTGGGGTGAATCTATTGTTTTGGCGTATTTTCTTCCAGTTTTGGGGGTGATGCCGTTCTTGTTTGGGGTGTTTTTGACGTTTTTTCGTGTCTCTGTTTGGTTTTGTTGGGTTCTCGTTGGTCATCGTGTTGGAAAAGAGTAAATTGTGGGTTTTGGAGAAGATCAGGTAGGTTTAGGGTGGTTTTGGGGTGGATCTATGGTTTTGGGGGATTTTCTTCCAGTTTTGGGGGTGATGCCATTTTTGTTTGGGGTGTTTTTTTTATGTTTTTGGGGTCTCTGTTTGGTTTTGTTGGGTTCTCGTTGGTCATCATGGTGGAAAAGTGTAAATTGTGGGTTTTGGAGAACATCAGGTAGGTTTATGGTGGTTTTGGGGTGGATATATGGTACTCAGTTTTTTTTTTTTTTTTTTTTTTTGTGTGTGGGGGGGGATGATCCTGGACTTTTTGTGTTGTTTTTGACGTGTTTTGGGGTCTCCGTTGTGTTTCATTGGGTTTTCCATGGTCATCGTGTTGTAAAAGGGTAAATTGTGGGTTTTGGAGAACTTCAGGTAGGTTTAGGGTGGTTTTGGGGTGGATCTATGGTTTTGGCGGATTTTCTTCCAGTTTTGGGGGTGATGCCGTTCTTGTTTGGGGTGTTTTTGACGTTTTTTGGTGTCTCTGTTGGGTTTTGTTGGGTTCTCGTTGGTCATCGAGTTGGAAAAGGGTAAATTGTGGTTTTTGGAGAACATCAGGTAGGTTTAGGGTGTCTTTGGGGTGGATCTATGGTATTTGGGGTTTTCTTCTATTTTTTGGCGTGATCCTGTTCTTTTTTGGGGTGTTTTTGACGTTTATTGGGGTCTCCGTTGGGTTTTGTTGTGGTCTTGTTGGTCATTATGGTGGAAAAGGATAAATTGTGGGTTTTGGAGAACATCAGGTAGGTTTAGGGTGGTTTTGGGGTGGATCTATGATTTTGGTGTATTTTCTTCCAGTTTTGGGGGTGATGCCGATATTTTTTGTGTTGTTTTTGACGTGTTTTGGGGTCTCCATTAGGTTTTGTTGTGTTCTTGTTGGTCATTATGTTAAATAGGTGTGGATTGTGGGTTTTGGAGAAGATCAGGTAGGTTTAGGGTGGTTTTGGGGTGGATCTATGTTTTTTGTGTATTTTCTTCCAGTTTTGGGGGTGATGCCGTTCTTGTTTGGGGTGTTTTTGACGTGTTTTCGGGTCTCCATTAGGTTTTGTTGTGTTCTTGTTGGTCATTATGTTAAATAGGAGTGGATTGTGGGTTTTGGAGAAGATCAGGTAGGTTTAGGGTGGTTTTGGGGTGGATCTATGGTTTTGGGGGATTTTCTTCCAGATTTGGGGGTGATGCCGATATTTTTTGGGTTGTTTTTGACGTGTTTTGGGGTCTCTGTTGGGTTTATTTGCATTCTCATTGGTCATCATGGTGGAAAATGGTACATTGTGGGTTTTGGAGAACATCAGGTAGGTTTAGTGTGGTTTTGGGGTGGTTCTATGGTATTTGGGGTTTTCTTCTATTTTTTGGCATGAACCTGTTCTTTTTTGGGGTGTTTTTGATGTGTTTTGTGGTCTCCGTTGGGTTTTGTTGTGTTCTTGTTGGTCATTATGTTAAATAGGAGTGGATTGTGGGTTTTGGAGAAGATCAGGTAGGTTTAGGGTGGTTTTGGGGTGGATCTATGGTTTTGGTGTATTTTCTTCCAGATTTGGGGGTGATGCCGCTATTTTTTGGGGTGTTTTTGACGTGTTGTGGGGTCTCCGTTGTGTTTCATTGGGTTTTCCATGGTCATCATGTTGGAAAAGAGTAAATTGTGGGTTTTGGAGAACATCAGGTAGGTTTAGGGTGGTTTTGGGGTGGATCTATGGTTTTGGGGGATTTTATTCCTGTTTTGGGGGTGATGCCATTCTTGTTTGGGGTGTTTTTTAAGGGTTTTGGGGTCTCTGTTTTGTTTTGTTGGCTTCTCATTGGTCATCATGGTGGAAAATGTTAAATTGTGGGTTTTGGAGAACATCAGGTAGGTTTAGGGTGGTTTTGGGGTGGATCTGTGGTTTTGGCGTATTTTCTTCCAGTTTTGGGGGTGATGCCGCTATTTTTTGGGGTGTTTTTGACGTGTTTTGGGGTCTCCGTTGTGTTTCATTGGGTTTTCCATGGTCATCGTGTTGTAAAAGGGTAAATTGTTGGTTTTTATAGAACTTCAGGTAGGTTTAGGGGGAGTTTTCACGTGGATTCATGGTATTTGGGGTTTTCTTCTTTTTGGGGGAGTGATCCTCTCCTTTCTTCGGGTGATTTTGAAGTGTTTTGGGGTTTCCGTTGCGTTTCGTTGAGTTCCTAATGTGTTTTATGGTGGTTGGGAGTGTGCTTTGGGATTAGGAGAACATCAGGTAGGTTTAGGGTGTCTTTGGGGTGGATCTATGGTATTTGGGGTTTTCTTCTATTTTTTGGCGTGATCCTGTTCTTTTTTTTTGGGTTGTTTTGGACGTGTTTTGGGGTCTCCGTTGGGTTTTGTTGTGTTCTCGTTTGTCATCATGGTGGAAAAGTGTACATTGTGGGTTTTGGAGAAGATCAGGTAGGTTTAGGGTGGTTTTGGGGTGGATCTATGGTTTTGGGGGATTTTCTTCCAGTTTTGGGGGTGATGCCGATATTTTTTGGGGTGTTTTTGACGTGTTTTGGGGTCTCTATTAGGTTTTGTTGTGTTCTTGTTGGTCATTATGTTAAATAGGTGTGGATTGTGGGTTTTGGAGAAGATCAGGTAGGTTTAGGGTGGTTTTGGGGTGGATCTATGGTTTTGGGGGATTTTCTTCCAGTTTTGGGGGTGATGCCGATATTTTTTGGGGTGTTTTTGACGTGTTTTGGGGTCTCTGTTGGGTTTATTTGCGTTGTCATTGGTCATCATGGTGGAAAAGGGTAAATTGTGGGTTTTGGAGAACATCAGGTAGGTTTAGTGTGGTTTTGGGGTGGATCTATGGTTTTGGGGGATTTTATTCCTGTTTTGGGGGTGATGCCATTTTTGTTTGGGGTGTTTTTAAAGGTTTTTGGGGTCTCTGTTGGGTTTTGTTGTGTTCTCGTTGGTCATCATGGTGGAAAAGTGTAAATTGTGGGTTTTGGAGAACATCAGGTAGGTTTAGGGTGTCTTTGGGGTGGATCTATGGTATTTGGGGTTTTCTTCTATTTTTTGGTATGAACCTGTGCTTTTTTGGGGTGTTTTTGATGTGTTTTGGGGTCTCCATTAGGTTTTGTTGTGTTCTTGTTGGTCATTATGTTAAATAGGTGTGCATTGTGGGTTTTGGAGAAGATCAGGTAGGTTTAGGGTGGTTTTGGGGTGGATCTATGGTTTTGGGGGATTTTCTTCCAGTTTTGGGGGTGATTCCGATATTTTTTGGGGTGTTTTTGATGTGTTTTGGGGTCTCCATTAGGTTTTGTTGTGTTCTTGTTGGTCATTATGTTAAATAGGTGTGGATTGTGGGTTTTGGAGAAGATAAGGTAGGTTTAGGGTGGTTTTGGTGTGGATCTATGGTTTTGGGGGATTTTCTTCCAGTTTTGGGGGTGATGCCGATATTTTTTGGGGTGTTTTTGACGTGTTTTGGGGTCTCCATTAGGTTTTGTTGTGTTCTTGTTGGTCATTATGTTAAATAGGAGTGGATTGTGGGTTTTGGAGAAGATCAGGTAGGTTTAGGGTGGTTTTGGGGTGGATCTATGGTTTTGGGGATTTTCTTCCAGTTTTGGGGGTGATGCCGATATTTTTTGGGGTGTTTTTGACGTGTTTTGGGGTCTCTGTTGGGTTTTGTTGGGTTCTCATTGGTCATCATGGTGGAAAAGGGTACATTGTGGGTTTTGGAGAACATCAGGTAGGTTTAGGGTGTCTTTGGGGTGGATCTATGGTATTTGGGGTTTTCTTCTATTTTTTTGGCATGAACCTGTTCTTTTTTGGGGTGTTTTTGATGTGTTTTGGGGTCTCCGTTGGGTTTTGTTGTGTTCTTGTTGGTCATTATGTTAAATAGGAGTGGATTGTGGGTTTTGGAGAACATCAGGTAGGTTTAGGGTGGTTTTGGGGTGGATCTATGGTTTTGGCGTATTTTCTTCCAGATTTGGGGGTGATGCCGCTATTTTTTGGGGTGTTTTTGACGTGTTTTGGGGTCTCCGTTGTGTTTCATTGGGTTTTCCTTGGTCATCATGGTGGAAAAGAGTAAATTGTGGGTTTTGGAGAAGATCAGGTAGGTTTAGGGTGGTTTTGGGGTGGATCTATGGTTTTGGGGGATTTTATTCCTGTTTTGGGGGTGATGCCATTCTTGTTTGGGGTGTTTTTTAAGGGTTTTGGGGTCTCTGTTTTGTTTTGTTGGCTTCTCATTGGTCATCATGGTGGAAAAGTTTAAATTGTGGGTTTTGGAGAACATCAGGTAGGTTTAGGGTGGTTTTGGGGTGGATCTATGGTTTTGGCGTATTTTCTTCCAGTTTTGGGGGTGATGCCGCTATTTTTTGGGGTGTTTTTGACGTGTTTTGGGGTCTCCGTTGTGTTTCATTGGGTTTTCCATGGTCATCATGGTGGAAAAGAGTAAATTGTGGGTTTTGGAGAAGATCAGGTAGGTTTAGGGTGGTTTTGGGGTGGATCTATGGTTTTGGGGGATTTTCTTCCAGTTTTGGGGTGATGCCATTCTTGTTTGGGGTGTTTTTTAAGGGTTTTGGGGTCTCTGTTTTGTTTTGTTGGGTTCTCGTTGGTCATCATGGTGGAAAAGTGTACATTGTGGGTTTTGGAGAGCATCAGGTAGGTTTAGGGTGGTTTTGGGGTGGATCTATGGTTTTGGTGTATTTTCTTCCAGATTTGGGGGTGATGCCGCTATTTTTTGGGGTGTTTTTGACGTGTTGTGGGGTCTCCGTTGTGTTTCATTGGGTTTTCCATGGTCATCATGGTGGAAAAGAGTAAATTGTGGGTTTTGGAGAAGATCAGGTAGGTTTAGGGTGGTTTTGGGGTGGATCTATGGTTTTGGGGGATTTTATTCCTGTTTTGGGTGTGATGCCATTCTTGTTTGGGGTGTTTTTTAAGGGTTTTGTGGTCTCTGTTTTGTTTTGTTGGCTTCTCTTTGGTCATCATGGTGGAAAATGTTAAATTGTGGGTTTTGGAGAACATCAGGTAGGTTTAGGGTGGTTTTGGGGTGGATCTGTGGTTTTGGCGTATTTTCTTCCAGATTTGGGGGTGATGCCGCTATTTTTTGGGGTGTTTTTGACGTGTTTTGGGGTCTCCGTTGGGTTTCATTGGGTTTTCCATGGTCATCATGGTGGAAAAGAGTAAATTGTGAGTTTTGGAGAAGATCAGGTAGGCTTAGGGTGGTTTTGGGGTGGATATATGGTATTCAGTTTTTTTTTTTTTTGTTTTGGGGGGGGGGGGGCATGATCCTTGACTTTTTATGTTGTTTTTGACGTGTTTTGGGGTCTCCGTTGTGTTTCATTGGGTTTTCCATGGTCATCGTGTTGGAAAAGGGTAAATTGTGGGTTTTGGAGAACTTCAGGTAGGTTTAGGGGGAGTTTTCAGGTGGATTCATGGTATTTGGGGTTTTCTTCTTTTTGGGGGAGTGATCCTCTCCTTTCTTCGGGTGATTTTGAAGTGTTTTGGGGTTTCCGTTGCGTTTCGTTGAGTTCCTAATGTGTTTTATGGTGGTTGGGAGTGTGCTTTGGGATTAGGAGAACATCAGGTAGGTTTAGGGTGTCTTTGGGGTGGATCTATGGTATTTGGGGTTTTCTTCTATTTTTTGGCGTGATCCTGTTCTTTTTTTTTGGGTTGTTTTGGACGTGTTTTGGGGTCTCCGTTGGGTTTTGTTGTGTTCTCGTTTGTCATCATGGTGGAAAAGTGTACATTGTGGGTTTTGGAGAAGATCAGGTAGGTTTAGGGTGGTTTTGGGGTGGATCTATGGTTTTGGTGTATTTTCTTCCAGTTTTGGGGGTGATGCCGACATTTTTTGGGGTGTTTTTGACGTGTTTTGGGGTCTCTGTTGGGTTTTGTTGTGTTCTTGTTGGTCATTATGTTAAATAGGTGTGGATTGTGGGTTTTGGAGAAGATCAGGTAGGTTTAGGGTGTCTTTGGGGTGGATCTATGGTTTTGGGGGATTTTCTTGCAGTTTTGGGTGTGATGCCATTCTTGTTTGGGGTTTTTTTTAAGGGTTTTGGGGTCTCTGTTTTGTTTTGTTGTGTTCTCATTGGTCATCATGGTGGAAAAGGGTACATTGTGGGTTTTGGAGAAGATCAGGTAGGTTTAGGGTGGTTTTGGGGTGGATCTATGGTTTTGGCGTATTTTCTTCCAGATTTGGGGGTGATGCCAATATTTTTTGGGCTGTTTTTGACGTGTTTTGGATCTCTGTTGGGTTTATTTGCGTTCTCATTGGTCATCATGGTTGAAAAGTGTACATTGTGGGTTTTGGAGAAGATCAGGTAGGTTTAGGGTGTCTTTGGGGTGGATCTATGTTATTTGGGGTTTTCTTCTATTTTTTGGCATGAACCTGTTCTTTTTTAAGGTGTTTTTGATGTGTTTTGGGGTCTCCGTTGGGTTTTGTTGTGTTCTTGTTGGTCATTATGTTAAATAGGAGTGGATTGTGGGTTTTGGAGAAGATCAGGTAGGTTTAGGGTGGTTTTGGGGTGGATCTATGGTTTTGGGGATTTTCTTCCAGTTTTGGGGGTGATGCCGATATTTTTTGGGGTGTTTTTGACGTGTTTTGGGGTCTCCATTAGGTTTTGTTGTGTTCTTGTTGGTCATTATGTTAAATAGGTGTGGATTGTGGGTTTTGGAGAAGATCAGGTAGGTTTAGGGTGGTTTTGGGGTGGATCTATGGTTTTGGTGTATTTTCTTCCAGTTTTGGGGGTGATGCCGATATTTTTTGGCGTGTTTTTGACGTGTTTTGGGGTCTCCATTAGGTTTTGTTGTGTTCTTGTTGGTCATTATGTTAAATAGGAGTGGATTGTGGGTTTTGGAGAAGATCAGGTAGGTTTAGGGTGGTTTTGGGGTGGATCTATGGTTTTGGGGGATTTTCTTCCAGGTTTGGGGGTGATGCCGATATTTTTTGGGGTGTTTTTGACGTGTTTTGGGGTCTCTGTTGGGTTTATTTGCGTTGTCATTGGTCATCATGGTGGAAAAGGGTAAATTGTGGGTTTTGGAGAACATCAGGTAGGTTTAGTGTGGTTTTGGGGTGGATCTATGGTTTAGGGGATTTTATTCCTGTTTTGGGGGTGATGCCATTCTTGTTTGGGGTGTTTTTTAAGGGTTTTGGGGTCTCTGTTTTGTTTTGTTGGGTTCTCATTGGTCATCATGGTGGAAAAGTGTAAATTGTGGGTTTTGGAGAACATCAGGTAGGTTTAGGGTGGTTTTGGGGTGGATCTATGGTTTTGGTGTATTTTCTTCCAGATTTGGGGGTGATGCCGATATTTTTTGGGGTGTTTTTGACGTGTTTTGGGGTCTCCATTAGGTTTTGTTGTGTTCTTGTTGGTCATTATGTTAAATAGGTGTGGATTGTGGGTTTTGGAGAAGATCAGGTAGGTTTAGGGTGTCTTTGGGGTGGATCTATGGTTTTGGGGGATTTTCTTCCAGTTTTGGGTGTGATGCCATTTTTGTTTGGGGTGTTTTTAAAGGTTTTTGGGGTCTCTGTTGGGTTTTGTTGTGTTCTCGTTGGTCATCATGGTGGAAAAGTGTAAATTGTGGGTTTTGGAGAACATCAGGTAGGTTTAGGGTGTCTTTGGGGTGGATCTATGGTATTTGGGGTTTTCTTCTATTTTTTGGTATGAACCTGTGCTTTTTTGGGGTGTTTTTGATGTGTTTTGGGGTCTCCATTAGGTTTTGTTGTGTTCTTGTTGGTCATTATGTTAAATAGGTGTGGATTGTGGGTTTTGGAGAAGATCAGGTAGGTTTAGGGTGGTTTTGGGGTGGATCTATGGTTTTGGTGTATTTTCTTCCAGTTTTGGGGGTGATTCCGATATTTTTTGGGGTGTTTTTGATGTGTTTTGGGGTCTCCATTAGGTTTTGTTGTGTTCTTGTTGGTCATTATGTTAAATAGGTGTGCATTGTGGGTTTTGGAGAAGATCAGGTAGGTTTAGGGTGGTTTTGGGGTGGATCTATGGTTTTGGGGGATTTTCTTCCAGTTTTGGGGGTGATGCCGATATTTTTTGGGGTGTTTTTGACGTGTTTTGGGGTCTCCATTAGGTTTTGTTGTGTTCTTGTTGGTCATTATGTTAAATAGGAGTGGATTGTGGGTTTTGGAGAAGATCAGGTAGGTTTAGGGTGGTTTTGGGGTGGATCTATGGTTTTGGCGTATTTTCTTCCAGATTTGGGGGTGATGCCGCTATTTTTTGGGGTGTTTTTGACGTGTTTTGGGGTCTCCGTTGTGGTTCATTGGGTTTTCCATTGTCATCATGGTGGAAAAGAGTAAATTGTGGGTTTTGGAGAAGATCAGGTAGGTTTAGGGTGGTTTTGGGGTGGATCTATGGTTTTGGGGGATTTTCTTCCAGTTTTGGGGGTGATGCCATTCTTGTTTGGGGTGTTTTTTAAGGGTTTTGGGGTCTCTGTTTTGTTTTGTTGGGTTCTCATTGGTCATCATGGTGGAAAAGGTTAAATTGTGGGTTTTGGAGAACATCAGGTAGGTTTAGGGTGGTTTGGGGTGGATCTATGGTTTTGGGGGATTTTCTTCCAGTTTTGGGGGTGATGCCGATATTTTTAAGGGTGTTTTTGACGTTTTTTGGGGTCTCCGTTGGGTTTTGTTGTGTTCTTGTTGGTCATTATGTTGAATAGGAGTGGATTGTGGGTTTTGGAGAAGATCAGGTAGGTTTAGGGTGGTTTTGGGGTGGATCTATGGTTTTGGGGGATTTTCTTCCAGTTTTGGGGGTGATGCCGCTATTTTTTGGGGTGTTTTTGACGTGTTTTGGGGTCTCCATTAGGTTTTGTTGTGTTCTTGTTGGTCATTATGTTAAATAGGTGTGGATTGTGGGTTTTGGAGAAGATCAGGTAGGTTTAGGGTGGTTTTGGGGTGGATCTATTGTTTTGGGGGATTTTCTTCCAGTTTTGGGGGTGATGCCGATATTTTTTGGGTGTTTTTGACGTGTTTTGGGGTCTCCATTAAGTTTTGTTGTGTTCTTGTTGGTCATTATGTTAAATAGGAGTGGATTGTGGGTTTTGGAGAAGATCAGGTAGGTTTAGGGTGGTTTTGGGGTGGATCTATGGTTTTGGGGATTTTCTTCCAGTTTTGGGGGTGATGCCGATATTTTTTGGGGTGTTTTTGACGTGTTTTGGGGTCTCTGTTGGGTTTTGTTGGGTTCTCATTGGTCATCATGGTGGAAAAGGGTACATTGTGGGTTTTGGAGAACATCAGGTAGGTTTAGGGTGTCTTTGGGGTGGATCTATGGTATTTGGGGTTTTCTTCTATTTTTTTGGCATGAACCTGTTCTTTTTGGGGTGTTTTTGATGTGTTTTGGGGTCTCCGTTGGGTTTTGTTGTGTTCTTGTTGGTCATTATGTTAAATAGGAGTGGATTGTGGGTTTTGGAGAAGATCAGGTAGGTTTAGGGTGGTTTTGGGGTGGATCTATGGTTTTGGCGTATTTTCTTCCAGATTTGGGGGTGATGCCGATATTTTTTGGGGTGTTTTTGACGTGTTTTGGGGTCTCCGTTGTGTTTCATTGGGTTTTCCATGGTCATCATGGTGGAAAAGTGTAAATTGTGGGTTTTGGAGAAGATCAGGTAGGTTTAGGGTGGTTTTGGGGTGGATCTATGGTTTTGGTGTATTTTCTTCCAGATTTGGGGGTGATGCCGATATTTTTTGGGGTGTTTTTGACGTTTTTTGGGGTCTCCATTAGGTTTTGTTGTGTTCTTGTTGGTCATTATGTTAAATAGGTGTGGATTGTGGGTTTTGGAGAAGATCAGGTAGGTTTAGGGTGGTTTTGGGGTGGATCTATGATTTTGGGGGATTTTCTTCCAGTTTTGGGTGTGATGCCATTCTTGTTTGGGGTGTTTTTAAAGGTTTTTGGTGTCTCTGTTGGGTTTTGTTGTGTTCTCGTTGGTCATCATGGTGGAAAAGTGTAAATTGTGGGTTTTGGAGAACATCAGGTAGGTTTAGGGTGTCTTTGGGGTGGATCTATGGTATTTGGGGTTTTCTTCTATTTTTTGGTATGAACCTGTGCTTTTTTGGGGTGTTTTTGATGTGTTTTGGGGTCTCCATTAGGTTTTGTTGTGTTCTTGTTGGTCATTATGTTAAATAGGTGTGGATTGTGGGTTTTGGAGAAGATCAGGTAGGTTTAGGGTGGTTTTGGGGTGGATCTATGGTTTTGGTGTATTTTCTTCCAGTTTTGGGGGTGATTCCGATATTTTTTGGGGTGTTTTTGATGTGTTTTGGGGTCTCCATTAGGTTTTGTTGTGTTCTTGTTGGTCATTATGTTAAATAGGTGTGCATTGTGGGTTTTGGAGAAGATCAGGTAGGTTTAGGGTGGTTTTGGGGTGGATCTATGGTTTTGGGGGATTTTCTTCCAGTTTTGGGGGTGATGCCGATATTTTTTGGGGTGTTTTTGACGTGTTTTGGGGTCTCCATTAGGTTTTGTTGTGTTCTTGTTGGTCATTATGTTAAATAGGAGTGGATTGTGGGTTTTGGAGAAGATCAGGTAGGTTTAGGGTGGTTTTGGGGTGGATCTATGGTTTTGGGATTTTCTTCCAGTTTTGGGGGTGATGCCGATATTTTTTGGGGTGTTTTTGACGTGTTTTGGGGTCTCTGTTGGGTTTTGTTAGGTTCTCATTGGTCATCATGGTGGAAAAGGGTACATTGTGGGTTTTGGAGAACATCAGGTAGGTTTAGGGTGTCTTTGGGGTGGATCTATGGTATTTGGGGTTTTCTTCTATTTTTTTGGCATGAACCTGTTCTTTTTTGGGGTGTTTTTGATGTGTTTTGGGGTCTCCGTTGGGTTTTGTTGTGTTCTTGTTGGTCATTATGTTAAATAGGAGTGGATTGTGGGTTTTGGAGAAGATCAGGTAGGTTTAGGGTGGTTTTGGGGTGGATCTATGGTTTTGGGGGATTTTCTTCCAGATTTGGGGGTGATGCCGCTATTTTTTGGGGTGTTTTTGACGTGTTTTGGGGTCTCCGTTGTGTTTCATTGGGTTTTCCATGGTCATCATGGTGGAAAAGAGTAAATTGTGGGTTTTGGAGAAGATCAGGTAGGTTTAGGGTGGTTTTTGGGTGGATCTATGGTTTTGGGGGATTTTATTCCTGTTTTGGGGGTGATGCCATTCTTGTTTGGGGTGTTTTTTAAGGGTTTTGGGGTCTCTGTTTTGTTTTGTTGGGTTCTCATTGGTCATCATGGTGGAAAAGGTTAAATTGTGGGTTTTGGAGAAGATCAGGTAGGTTTAGGGTGGTTTTGGGGTGGATCTATGGTTTTGGGGGATTTTCTTCCAGTTTTGGGGGTGATGCCGATATTTTTTGGGGGTGTTTTTGACGTGTTTTGGGGTCTCCGTTGTGTTTGATTGGGTTTTCCATGGTCATCATGGTGGAAAAGAGTAAATTGTGGGTTTTGGAGAAGATCAGGTAGGTTTAGGGTGGTTTTGGGGTGGATCTATGGTTTTGGGGGATTTTCTTCCAGTTTTGGGGTGATGCCATTCTTGTTTGGGGTGTTTTTTAAGGTTTTTGGGGTCTCTGTTTTGTTTTGTTGGGTTCTCGTTGGTCATCATGGTGGAAAAGTGTACATTGTGGGTTTTGGAGAGCATCAGGTAGGTTTAGTGTGGTTTTGGGGTGGATCTATGGTTTTGGTGTATTTTCTTCCAGTTTTGGGGGTGATGCCGCTATTTTTTGGGGTGTTTTTGACGTTTTTTGGGGTCTCCGTTGGGTTTTGTTGTGTTCTTGTTGGTCATTATGTTAAATAGGAGTGGTTTGTGGGTTTTGGAGAAGATCAGGTAGGTTTAGGGTGGTTTTGGGGTGGATCTATGGTTTTGGGGGATTTTCTTCCAGTTTTGGGGGTGATGCCGCTATTTTTTGGGGTGTTTTTGACGTGTTTTGGGGTCTCCATTAGGTTTTGTTGTGTTCTTGTTGGTCATTATGTTAAATAGGTGTGGATTGTGGGTTTTGGAGAAGATCAGGTAGGTTTAGGGTGGTTTTGGGGTGGATCTATTGTTTTGGGGGATTTTCTTCCAGTTTTGGGGGTGATGCCGATATTTTTTGGGGTGTTTTTGACGTGTTTTGGGGTCTCCATTAAGTTTTGTTGTGTTCTTGTTGGTCATTATGTTAAATAGGAGTGGATTGTGGGTTTTGGAGAAGATCAGGTAGGTTTAGGGTGGTTTTGGGGTGGATCTATGGTTTTGGGGATTTTCTTCCAGTTTTGGGGGTGATGCCGATATTTTTTGGGGTGTTTTTGACGTGTTTTGGGGTCTCTGTTGGGTTTTGTTGGGTTCTCATTGGTCATCATGGTGGAAAAGGGTACATTGTGGGTTTTGGAGAACATCAGGTAGGTTTAGGGTGTCTTTGGGGTGGATCTATGGTATTTGGGGTTTTCTTCTATTTTTTTGGCATGAACCTGTTCTTTTTTGGGGTGTTTTTGATGTGTTTTGGGGTCTCCGTTGGGTTTTGTTGTGTTCTTGTTGGTCATTATGTTAAATAGGAGTGGATTGTGGGTTTTGGAGAAGATCAGGTAGGTTTAGGGTGGTTTTGGGGTGGATCTATGGTTTTGGGGATTTTCTTCCAGTTTTGGGGGTGATGCCGATATTTTTTGGGGTGTTTTTGACGTGTTTTGGGGTCTCTGTTGGGTTTTGTTGGGTTCTCGTTGGTCATCATGGTGGAAAAGGGTACATTGTGGGTTTTGGAGAACATCAGGTAGGTTTAGGGTGTCTTTGGGGTGGATCTATGGTATTTGGGGTTTTCTTCTATTTTTTTGGCATGAACCTGTTCTTTTTTGGGGTGTTTTTGATGTGTTTTGTGGTCTCCGTTGGGTTTTGTTGTGTTCTTGTTGGTCATTATGTTAAATAGGAGTGGATTGTGGGTTTTGGAGAAGATCAGGTAGGTTTAGGGTGGTTTTGGGGTGGATCTATGGTTTTGGCGTATTTTCTTCCAGATTTGGGGGTGATGCCGCTATTTTTTGGGGTGTTTTTGACGTGTTTTGGGGTCTCCGTTGTGTTTCATTGGGTTTTCCATGGTCATCATGGTGGAAAAGGGTACATTGTGGGTTTTGGAGAAGATCAGGTAGGTTTAGGGTGGTTTTGGGGTGGATCTATGGTTTTGGGGGATTTTATTCCTGATTTGGGGGTGATGCCATTCTTGTTTGGGGTGTTTTTTAAGGGTTTTGGGGTCTCTGTTTGGTTTTGTTGGGTTCTCATTGGTCATCATGGTGGAAAAGGTTAAATTGTGGGTTTTGGAGAAGATCAGGTAGGTTTAGGGTGGTTTTGGGGTGGATCTATGGTTTTGGCGTATTTTCTTCCAGTTTTGGGGGTGATGCCGATATTTTTTGGGGTGTTTTTGACGTGTTTTGGGGTCTCCGTTGTGTTTCATTGGGTTTTCCATGGTCATCATTTTGGAAAAGAGTAAATTGTGGGTTTTGGAGAAGATCAGGTAGGTTTAGGGTGGTTTTGGGGTGGATCTATGGTTTTGGGGGATTTTCTTCCAGTTTTGGGGTGATGCCATTCTTGTTTGGGGTGTTTTTTAAGGTTTTTGGGGTCTCTGTTTTGTTTTGTTGGGTTCTCGTTGGTCATCATGGTGGAAAAGTGTACATTGTGGGTTTTGGAGAAGATCAGGTAGGTTTAGGGTGGTTTTGGGGTGGATCTATGGTTTTGGGGGATTTTCTTCCAGATTTGGGGGTGATGCCGATATTTTTTGGGGTGTTTTTGACGTGTTTTGGGGTCTCCATTAGGTTTTGTTGTGTTCTTGTTGGTCATTATGTTAAATAGGTGTGGATTGTGGGTTTTGGAGAAGATCAGGTAGGTTTAGGGTGTCTTTGGGGTGGATCTATATTTTTGGGGGATTTTCTTCCAGTTTTGGGGGTGTTGCCGATATTTTTTGGGGTGTTTTTGACGTGTTTTGGGGTCTCCATTAAGTTTTGTTGTGTTCTTTGTTGGTCATTATGTTAAATAGGAGTGGATTGTGGGTTTTGGAGAAGATCAGGTAGGTTTAGGGGTGGTTTTGGGGTGGATCTATGGTTTTGGGGATTTTCTTCCAGTTTTGGGGTGATGCCGATATTTTTTGGGGTGTTTTTGACGTGTTTTGGGGTCTCTGTTGGGTTTTGTTGGGTTCTCATTGGTCATCATGGTGGAAAAGGGTACATTGTGGGTTTTGGAGAACATCAGGTAGGTTTAGGGTGTCTTTGGGGTGGATCTATGGTATTTGGGGTTTTCTTCTATTTTTTTGCATGAACCTGTTCTTTTTTGGGGTGTTTTTGATGTGTTTTGGGGTCTCCGTTGGGTTTTGTTGTGTTCTTGTTGGTCATTATGTTAAATAGGAGTGGATTGTGGGTTTTGGAGAACATCAGGTAGGTTTAGGGTGGTTTTGGGGTGGATCTATGGTTTTGGCGTATTTTCTTCCAGATTTGGGGGTGATGCCGCTATTTTTTGGGGTGTTTTTGACGTGTTTTGGGGTCTCCGTTGTGTTTCATTGGGTTTTCCTTGGTCATCATGGTGGAAAAGAGTAAATTGTGGGTTTTGGAGAAGATCAGGTAGGTTTAGGGTGGTTTTGGGGTGGATCTATGGTTTTGGGGGATTTTATTCCTGTTTTGGGGGTGATGCCATTCTTGTTTGGGGTGTTTTTTAAGGGTTTTGGGGTCTCTGTTTTGTTTTGTTGGCTTCTCATTGGTCATCATGGTGGAAAAGGTTAAATTGTGGGTTTTGGAGAACATCAGGTAGGTTTAGGGTGGTTTTGGGGTGGATCTATGGTTTTGGCGTATTTTCTTCCAGTTTTGGGGGTGATGCCGCTATTTTTTGGGGTGTTTTTGACGTGTTTTGGGGTCTCCGTTGTGTTTCATTGGGTTTTCCATGGTCATCATGGTGGAAAAGAGTAAATTGTGGGTTTTGGAGAAGATCAGGTAGGTTTAGGGTGGTTTTGGGGTGGATCTATGGTTTTGGGGGATTTTCTTCCAGTTTTGGGGTGATGCCATTCTTGTTTGGGGTGTTTTTTAAGGTTTTTGGGGTCTCTGTTTTGTTTTGTTGGGTTCTCGTTGGTCATCATGGTGGAAAAGTGTACATTGTGGGTTTTGGAGAGCATCAGGTAGGTTTAGGGTGGTTTTGGGGTGGATCTATGGTTTTGGTGTATTTTCTTCCAGATTTGGGGGTGATGCCGCTATTTTTTGGGGTGTTTTTGACGTGTTGTGGGGTCTCCGTTGTGTTTCATTGGGTTTTCCATGGTCATCATGGTGGAAAAGAGTAAATTGTGGGTTTTGGAGAAGATCAGGTAGGTTTAGGGTGGTTTTGGGGTGGATCTATGGTTTTGGGGGATTTTATTCCTGTTTTGGGTGTGATGCCATTCTTGTTTGGGGTGTTTTTTAAGGGTTTTGTGGTCTCTGTTTTGTTTTGTTGGCTTCTCATTTGTCATCATGGTGGAAAATGTTAAATTGTGGGTTTTTGGAGAACATCAGGTAGGTTTAGGGTGGTTTTGGGGTGGATCTGTGGTTTTGGCGTATTTTCTTCCAGATTTGGGGGTGATGCCGCTATTTTTTGGGGTGTTTTTGACGTGTTTTGGGGTCTCCGTTGTGTTTCATTGGGTTTTCCATGGTCATCATGGTGGAAAAGGGTAAATTGTGAGTTTTGGAGAAGATCAGGTAGGCTTAGGGTGGTTTTGGTGTGGATATATGGTATTCAGTTTTTTTTTTTTTTGTTTTGGGGGGGGGGGGGGCATGATCCTTGACTTTTTATGTTGTTTTTGACTTGTTTTGGGGTCTCCGTTGTGTTTCATTGGGTTTTCCATGGTCATCGTGTTGTAAAAGGGTAAATTGTGGGTTTTGGAGAACTTCAGGTAGGTTTAGGGGGAGTTTTCAGGTGGATTCATGGTATTTGGGGTTTTCTTCTTTTTGGGGGAGTGATCCTCTCCTTTCTTCGGGTGATTTTGAAGTGTTTTGGGGTTTCCGTTGCGTTTCGTTGAGTTCCTAATGTGTTTCATGGTGGTTGGGAGTGTGCTTTGGGATTAGGAGAACATCAGGTAGGTTTAGGGTGTCTTTGGGGTGGATCTATGGTATTTGGGGTTTTCTTCAATTTTTTGGCGTGATCCTGTTCTTTTTTTTTGGGTTGTTTTGGACGTGTTTTGGGGTCTCCGTTGGGTTTTGTTGGGTTCTCGTTTGTCATCATGGTGGAAAAGTGTACATTGTGGGTTTTGGAGAAGATCAGGTAGGTTTAGGGTGGTTTTGGGGTGGATCTATGGTTTTGGTGTATTTTCTTCCAGTTTTGGGGGTGATGCCGACATTTTTTGGGGTGTTTTTGACGTGTTTTGGGGTCTCTGTTGGGTTTTGTTGTGTTCTTGTTGGTCATTATGTTAAATAGGAGTGGATTGTGGGTTTTGGAGAAGATCAGGTAGGTTTAGGGTGTCTTTGGGGTGGATCTATGGTTTTGGGGGATTTTCTTGCAGTTTTGGGTGTGATGCCATTCTTGTTTGGGGTTTTTTTTAAGGGTTTTGGGGTCTCTGTTTTGTTTTGTTGTGTTCTCATTGGTCATCATGGTGGAAAAGGGTACATTGTGGGTTTTGGAGAAGATCAGGTAGGTTTAGGGTGGTTTTGGGGTGGATCTATGGTTTTGGCGTATTTTCTTCCAGATTTGGGGGTGATGCCAATATTTTTTGGGGCTGTTTTTGACGTGTTTTGGATCTCTGTTGGGTTTATTTGCGTTCTCATTGGTCATCATGGTTGAAAAGTGTACATTGTGGGTTTTGGAGAAGATCAGGTAGGTTTAGGGTGTCTTTGGGGTGGATCTATGGTATTTGGGGTTTTCTTCTATTTTTTGGCATGAACCTGTTCTTTTTTAAGGTGTTTTTGATGTGTTTTGGGGTCTCCGTTGGGTTTTGTTGTGTTCTTGTTGGTCATTATGTTAAATAGGAGTGGATTGTGGGTTTTGGAGAAGATCAGGTAGGTTTAGGGTGGTTTTGGGGTGGATCTATGGTTTTGGGGGATTTTCTTCCAGTTTTGGGGGTGATGCCGATATTTTTTGGGGTGTTTTTGACGTGTTTTGGGGTCTCCATTAGGTTTTGTTGTGTTCTTGTTGGTCATTATGTTAAATAGGTGTGGATTGTGGGTTTTGGAGAAGATCAGGTAGGTTTAGGGTGGTTTTGGGGTGGATCTATGGTTTTGGTGTATTTTCTTCCAGTTTTGGGGGTGATGCCGATATTTTTTGGGGTGTTTTGACGTGTTTTGGGGTCTCCATTAGGTTTTGTTGTGTTCTTGTTGGTCATTATGTTAAATAGGAGTGGATTGTGGGTTTTGGAGAAGATCAGGTAGGTTTAGGGTGGTTTTGGGGTGGATCTATGGTTTTGGCGTATTTTCTTCCAGTTTTGGGGTGATGCCGATATTTTTTGGGGTGTTTTTGACGTGTTTTGGGGTCTCTGTTGGGTTTATTTGCGTTGTCATTGGTCATCATGGTGGAAAAGGGTAAATTGTGGGTTTTGGAGAACATCAGGTAGGTTTAGTGTTGGTTTTGGGGTGGATCTATGGTTTAGGGGGATTTTATTCCTGTTTTGGGGGTGATGCCATTCTTGTTTGGGTGTTTTTTAAGGGTTTTGGGGTCTCTGTTTTGTTTTGTTGGGTTCTCATTGGTCATCATGGTGGAAAAGTGTAAATTGTGGGTTTTGGAGAAGATCAGGTAGGTTTAGGGTGGTTTTGGGGTGGATCTATGGTTTTGGTGTATTTTCTTCCAGATTTGGGGGTGATGCCGATATTTTTTGGGGTGTTTTTGACGTGTTTTGGGGTCTCCATTAGGTTTTGTTGTGTTCTTGTTGGTCATTATGTTAAATAGGTGTGGATTGTGGGTTTTGGAGAAGATCAGGTAGGTTTAGGGTGTCTTTGGGGTGGATCTATGGTTTTGGGGGATTTTCTTCCAGTTTTGGGTGTGATGCCATTTTTGTTTGGGGTGTTTTTAAAGGTTTTTGGGGTCTCTGTTGGGTTTTGTTGTGTTCTCGTTGGTCATCATGGTGGAAAAGTGTAAATTGTGGGTTTTGGAGAACATCAGGTAGGTTTAGGGTGTCTTTGGGGTGGATCTATGGTATTTGGGGTTTTCTTCTATTTTTTGGTATGAACCTGTGCTTTTTTGGGGTGTTTTTGATGTGTTTTGGGGTCTCCATTAGGTTTTGTTGTGTTCTTGTTGGTCATTATGTTAAATAGGTGTGGATTGTGGGTTTTGGAGAAGATCAGGTAGGTTTAGGGTGGTTTTGGGGTGGATCTATGGTTTTGGTGTATTTTCTTCCAGTTTTGGGGGTGATTCCGATATTTTTTGGGGTGTTTTTGATGTGTTTTGGGGTCTCCATTAGGTTTTGTTGTGTTCTTGTTGGTCATTATGTTAAATAGGAGTGGATTGTGGGTTGTGGAGAAGATCAGGTAGGTTTAGGGTGGTTTTGGGGTGGATCTATGGTTTTGGGGGATTTTCTTCCAGTTTTGGGGGTGATGCCGATATTTTTTGGGGTGTTTTTGACGTGTTTTGGGGTCTCCATTAGGTTTTGTTGTGTTCTTGTTGGTCATTATGTTAAATAGGAGTGGATTGTGGGTTTTGGAGAAGATCAGGTAGGTTTAGGGTGGTTTTGGGGTGGATCTATGGTTTTGGGGATTTTCTTCCAGTTTTGGGGGTGATGCCGATATTTTTTGGGGTGTTTTTGACGTGTTTTGGGGTCTCTGTTGGGTTTTGTTGGGTTCTCATTGGTCATCATGGTGGAAAAGGGTACATTGTGGGTTTTGGAGAACATCAGGTAGGTTTAGGGTGTCTTTGGGGTGGATCTATGGTATTTGGGTTTTCTTCTATTTTTTTGGCATGAACCTGTTCTTTTTTTGGGGTGTTTTTGATGTGTTTTGGGGTCTCCGTTGGGTTTTGTTGTGTTCTTGTTGGTCATTATGTTAAATAGGAGTGGATTGTGGGTTTTGGAGAAGATCAGGTAGGTTTAGGGTGGTTTTGGGTGGATCTATGGTTTTGGCGTATTTTCTTCCAGATTTGGGGGTGATGCCGCTATTTTTTGGGGTGTTTTTGACGTGTTTTGGGGTCTCCGTTGTGTTTCATTGGGTTTTCCATTGTCATCATGGTGGAAAAGAGTAAATTGTGGGTTTTGGAGAAGATCAGGTAGGTTTAGGGTGGTTTTGGGGTGGATCTATGGTTTTGGGGGATTTTATTCCTGTTTTGGGGGTGATGCCATTCTTGTTTGGGGTGTTTTTTAAGGGTTTTGGGGTCTCTGTTTTGTTTTGTTGGGTTCTCATTGGTCATCATGGTGGAAAAGGTTAAATTGTGGGTTTTGGAGAACATCAGGTAGGTTTAGGGTGTTTTGGGGTGGATCTATGGTTTTGGGGGATTTTCTTCCAGTTTTGGGGGTGATGCCGATATTTTTTGGGGTGTTTTTGACGTTTTTTGGGGTCTCCGTTGGGTTTTGTTGTGTTCTTGTTGGTCATTATGTTGAATAGGAGTGGATTGTGGGTTTTGGAGAAGATCAGGTAGGTTTAGGGTGGTTTTGGGGTGGATCTATGGTTTTGGGGGATTTTCTTCCAGTTTTGGGGGTGATGCCGCTATTTTTTGGGGTGTTTTTGACGTGTTTTGGGGTCTCCATTAGGTTTTGTTGTGTTCTTGTTGGTCATTATGTTAAATAGGTGTGGATTGTGGGTTTTGGAGAAGATCAGGTAGGTTTAGGGTGGTTTTGGGGTGGATCTATGGTTTTGGGGGATTTTCTTCCAGTTTTGGGGGTGATGCCGATATTTTTTGGGGTGTTTTTGACGTGTTTTGGGGTCTCCATTAAGTTTTGTTGTGTTCTTGTTGGTCATTATGTTAAATAGGAGTGGATTGTGGGTTTTGGAGAAGATCAGGTAGGTTTAGGGTGGTTTTGGGGTGGATCTATGGTTTTGGGGATTTTCTTCCAGTTTTGGGGGTGATGCCGATATTTTTTGGGGTGTTTTTGACGTGTTTTGGGGTCTCTGTTGGGTTTTGTTGGGTTCTCATTGGTCATCATGGTGGAAAAGGGTACATTGTGGGTTTTGGAGAACATCAGGTAGGTTTAGGGTGTCTTTGGGGTGGATCTATGGTATTTTGGGTTTTCTTCTATTTTTTTGGCATGAACCTGTTCTTTTTTGGGGTGTTTTTTGATGTGTTTTGGGGTCTCCGTTGGGTTTTGTTGTGTTCTTGTTGGTCATTATGTTAAATAGGAGTGGATTGTGGGTTTTGGAGAAGATCAGGTAGGTTAGGGTGGTTTTGGGGTGGATCTATGGTTTTGGCGTATTTTCTTCCAGATTTGGGGGTGATGCCGCTATTTTTTGGGGTGTTTTTGACGTGTTTTGGGGTCTCCGTTGTGTTTCATTGGGTTTTCCATGGTCATCATGGTGGAAAAGAGTAAATTGTGGGTTTTGGAGAAGATCAGGTAGGTTTAGGGTGGTTTTGGGGGTGGATCTATGGTTTTGGGGGATTTTATTCCTGTTTTGGGGGTGATGCCATTCTTGTTTGGGGTGTTTTTTAAGGGTTTTGTGGTCTCTGTTTTGTTTTGTTGGGTTCTCATTGGTCATCATGGTGGAAAAGGTTAAATTGTGGGTTTTGGAGAACATCAGGTAGGTTTAGGGTGGTTTTGGGGTGGATCTATGGTTTTGGGGATTTTCTTCCAGTTTTGGGGGTGATGCCGATATTTTTTGGGGTGTTTTTGACGTTTTTTGGGGTCTCCGTTGGGTTTTGTTGTGTTCTTGTTGGTCATTATGTTGAATAGGAGTGGATTGTGGGTTTTGGAGAAGATCAGGTAGGTTTAGGTGGTTTTGGGGTGGATCTATGGTTTTGGGGGATTTTCTTCCAGTTTTGGGGTTGATGCCGCTATTTTTTGGGGTGTTTTTGACGTGTTTTGGGGTCTCCATTAGGTTTTGTTGTGTTCTTGTTGGTCATTATGTTAAATAGGTGTGGATTGTGGGTTTTGGAGAAGATCAGGTAGGTTTAGGGTGGTTTTGGGGTGGATCTATGGTTTTGGGGGATTTTCTTCCAGTTTTGGGGGTGATGCCGATATTTTTTGGGGTGTTTTTGACGTGTTTTGGGGTCTCCATTAAGTTTTGTTGTGTTCTTGTTGGTCATTATGTTAAATAGGAGTGGATTGTGGGTTTTGGAGAAGATCAGGTAGGTTTAGGGTGGTTTTGGGGTGGATCTATGGTTTTGGGGATTTTCTTCCAGTTTTGGGGGTGATGCCGATATTTTTTGGGGTGTTTTTGACGTGTTTTGGGGTCTCTGTTGGGTTTTGTTGGGTTCTCATTGGTCATCATGGTGGAAAAGGGTACATTGTGGGTTTTGGAGAACATCAGGTAGGTTTAGGGTGTCTTTGGGGTGGATCTATGGTATTTGGGGTTTTCTTCTATTTTTTTGGCATGAACCTGTTCTTTTTTGGGGTGTTTTTGATGTGTTTTGGGGTCTCCGTTGGGTTTTGTTGTGTTCTTGTTGGTCATTATGTTAAATAGGAGTGGATTGTGGGTTTTGGAGAAGATCAGGTATGTTTTAGGGTGGTTTTGGGTGGATCTATGGTTTTGGCGTATTTTCTTCCAGATTTGGGGGTGATGCCGATATTTTTTGGGGTGTTTTTGACGTGTTTTGGGGTCTCCGTTGTGTTTCATTGGGTTTTCCATGGTCATCATGGTGGAAAAGAGTAAATTGTGGGTTTTGGAGAAGATCAGGTAGGTTTAGGGTGGTTTTGGGGTGGATCTATGGTTTTGGTGTATTTTCTTCCAGATTTGGGGGTGATGCCGATATTTTTTGGGGTGTTTTTGACGTTTTTTGGGGTCTCCATTAGGTTTTGTTGTGTTCTTGTTGGTCATTATGTTAAATAGGTGTGGATTGTGGGTTTTGGAGAAGATCAGGTAGGTTTAGGGTGGTTTTGGGGTGGATCTATGGTTTTGGGGGATTTTCTTCCAGTTTTGGGTGTGATGCCATTCTTGTTTGGGGTGTTTTTAAAGGTTTTTGGTGTCTCTGTTGGGTTTTGTTGTGTTCTCGTTGGTCATCATGGTGGAAAAGGGTAAATTGTGGGTTTTGGAGAACATCAGGTAGGTTTAGGGTGTCTTTGGGGTGGATCTATGGTATTTGGGGTTTTCTTCTATTTTTTGGTATGAACCTGTGCTTTTTTGGGGTGTTTTTACGTGTTTTTGGGTCTCCATTAGGTTTTGTTGTGTTCTTGTTGGTCATTATGTTAAATAGGTGTGGATTGTGGGTTTTGGAGAAGATCAGGTAGTTTTAGGGTGGTTTTGGGGTGGATCTATGGTTTTGGGGGATTTTCTTCCAGTTTTGGGGGTGATTCCGATATTTTTTGGGGTGTTTTTGATGTGTTTTGGGGTCTCCATTAGGTTTTGTTGTGTTCTTGTTGGTCATTATGTTAAATAGGTGTGGATTGTGGGTTTTGGAGAAGATCAGGTAGGTTTAGGGTGGTTTTGGGGTGGATCTATGGTTTTGGGGGATTTTCTTCCAGTTTTGGGGGTGATGCCGCTATTTTTTGGGGTGTTTTTGACGTGTTTTGGGGTCTCCATTAGGTTTTGTTGTGTTCTTGTTGGTCATTATGTTAAATAGGAGTGGATTGTGGGTTTTGGAGAAGATCAGGTAGGTTTAGGGTGGTTTTGGGGTGGATCTATGGTTTTGGGGATTTTCTTCCAGTTTTGGGGGTGATGCCGATATTTTTTTGGGGTGTTTTTGACGTGTTTTGGGGTCTCTGTTGGGTTTTGTTAGGTTCTCATTGGTCATCATGGTGGAAAAGGGTACATTGTGGGTTTTGGAGAAGATCAGGTAGGTTTAGGGTGTCTTTGGGGTGGATCTATGGTATTTGGGGTTTTCTTCTATTTTTTTGGCATGAACCTGTTCTTTTTTGGGGTGTTTTTGATGTGTTTTGGGGTCTCCGTTGGGTTTTGTTGTGTTCTTGTTGGTCATTATGTTAAATAGGAGTGGATTGTGGGTTTTGGAGAAGATCAGGTAGGTTTAGGGTGGTTTTGGGGTGGATCTATGGTTTTGGGGGATTTTCTTCCAGATTTGGGGGTGATGCCGCTATTTTTTGGGGTGTTTTTGACGTGTTTTGGGTTCTCCGTTGTGTTTCATTGGGTTTTCCATGGTCATCATGGTGGAAAAGAGTAAATTGTGGGTTTTGGAGAAGATCAGGTAGGTTTAGGGTGGTTTTTGGGTGGATCTATGGTTTTGGGGGATTTTATTCCTGTTTTGGGGTGATGCCATTCTTGTTTGGGGTGTTTTTTAAGGGTTTTGGGGTCTCTGTTTTGTTTTGTTGGGTTCTCATTGGTCATCATGGTGGAAAAGGTTAAATTGTGGGTTTTGGAGAACATCAGGTAGGTTTAGGGTGGTTTTGGGGTGGATCTATGGTTTTGGGGGGGATTTTCTTCCAGTTTTGGGGGTGATGCCGATATTTTTTGGGGTGTTTTTGACGTGTTTTGGGGTCTCCGTTGTGTTTGATTGGGTTTTCCATGGTCATCATGGTGGAAAAGAGTAAATTGTGGGTTTTGGAGAAGATCAGGTAGGTTTAGGGTGGTTTTGGGGTGGATCTATGGTTTTGGGGGATTTTCTTCCAGTTTTGGGGTGATGCCATTCTTGTTTGGGGTGTTTTTTAAGGTTTTTGGGGTCTCTGTTTGGTTTTGTTGGGTTCTCGTTGGTCATCATGGTGGAAAAGTGTACATTGTGGGTTTTGGAGAGCATCAGGTAGGTTTAGTGTGGTTTTGGGGTGGATCTATGGTTTTGGTGTATTTTCTTCCAGTTTTGGGGGTGATGCCGCTATTTTTTGGGGTGTTTTTGACGTTTTTTGGGGTCTCCGTTGGGTTTTGTTGTGTTCTTGTTGGTCATTATGTTAAATAGGAGTGGTTTGTGGGTTTTGGAGAAGATCAGGTAGGTTTAGGGTGGTTTTGGGGTGGATCTATGGTTTTGGGGGGATTTTCTTCCAGTTTTGGGGGTGATGCCGCTATTTTTTGGGGTGTTTTTGACGTGTTTTGGGGTCTCCATTAGGTTTTGTTGTGTTCTTGTTGGTCATTATGTTAAATAGGTGTGGATTGTGGGTTTTGGAGAAGATCAGGTAGGTTTAGGGTGGTTTTGGGGTGGATCTATTGTTTTGGGGGATTTTCTTCCAGTTTTGGGGGTGATGCCGATATTTTTTGGGGTGTTTTTGACGTGTTTTGGGGTCTCCATTAAGTTTTGTTGTGTTCTTGTTGGTCATTATGTTAAATAGGAGTGGATTGTGGGTTTTGGAGAAGATCAGGTAGTTTAGGGTGGTTTTGGGGTGGATCTATGGTTTTGGGGATTTTCTTCCAGTTTTGGGGGTGATGCCGATATTTTTTGGGGTGTTTTTGACGTGTTTTGGGGTCTCTGTTGGGTTTTGTTGGGTTCTCATTGGTCATCATGGTGGAAAAGGGTACATTGTGGGTTTTGGAGAACATCAGGTAGGTTTAGGGTGTCTTTGGGGTGGATCTATGGTATTTGGGGTTTTCTTCTATTTTTTTGGCATGAACCTGTTCTTTTTTGGGGTGTTTTTGATGTGTTTTGGGGTCTCCGTTGGGTTTTGTTGTGTTCTTGTTGGTCATTATGTTAAATAGGAGTGGATTGTGGGTTTTGGAGAAGATCAGGTAGGTTTAGGGTGGTTTTGGGGTGGATCTATGGTTTTGGGGATTTTCTTCCAGTTTTGGGGGTGATGCCGATATTTTTTGGGGTGTT
Source organism: Aythya ferina (assembly GCF_964211825.1). Classification (NCBI taxonomy): domain Eukaryota; kingdom Metazoa; phylum Chordata; class Aves; order Anseriformes; family Anatidae; genus Aythya; species Aythya ferina. Next base: position 9,701 of record NW_028181233.1, on the reverse strand, counting down.
TCTGACGTGTTTTGGGGTCTCTGTTGGGTTTTGTTGGGTTCTCGTTGGTCATCATGGTGGAAAAGGGTACATTGTGGGTTTTGGAGAACATCAGGTAGGTTTAGGGTGTCTTTGGGGTGGATCTATGGTATTTGGGGTTTTCTTCTATTTTTTTGGCATGAACCTGTTCTTTTTTGGGGTGTTTTTGATGTGTTTTGTGGTCTCCGTTGGGTTTTGTTGTGTTCTTGTTGGTCATTATGTTAAATAGGAGTGGATTGTGGGTTTTGGAGAAGATCAGGTAGGTTTAGGGTGGTTTTGGGGTGGATCTATGGTTTTGGCGTATTTTCTTCCAGATTTGGGGGTGATGCCGCTATTTTTTGGGGTGTTTTTTGACGTGTTTTGGGGTCTCCGTTGTGTTTCATTGGGTTTTCCATGGTCATCATGGTGGAAAAGGGTACATTGTGGGTTTTGGAGAAGATCAGGTAGGTTTAGGGTGGTTTTGGGGTGGATCTATGGTTTTGGGGGATTTTATTCCTGTTTTGGGGGTGATGCCATTCTTGTTTGGGGTGTTTTTTAAGGGTTTTGGGGTCTCTGTTTGGTTTTGTTGGGTTCTCATTGGTCATCATGGTGGAAAAGGTTAAATTGTGGGTTTTGGAGAAGATCAGGTAGGTTTAGGGTGGTTTTGGGGTGGATCTATGGTTTTGGCGTATTTTCTTCCAGTTTTGGGGGTGATGCCGATATTTTTTGGGGTGTTTTTGACGTGTTTTGGGGTCTCCGTTGTGTTTCATTGGGTTTTCCATGGTCATCATTTTGGAAAAGAGTAAATTGTGGGTTTTGGAGAAGATCAGGTAGGTTTAGGGTGGTTTTGGGGTGGATCTATGGTTTTGGGGGATTTTCTTCCAGTTTTGGGGTGATGCCATTCTTGTTTGGGGTGTTTTTAAGGTTTTTGGGGTCTCTGTTTTGTTTTGTTGGGTTCTCGTTGGTCATCATGGTGGAAAAGTGTACATTGTGGGTTTTGGAGAAGATCAGGTAGGTTTAGGGTGGTTTTGGGGTGGATCTATGGTTTTGGGGGATTTTCTTCCAGATTTTGGGGGTGATGCCGATATTTTTGGGGTGTTTTTGACGTGTTTTGGGGTCTCCATTAGGTTTTGTTGTGTTCTTGTTGGTCATTATGTTAAATAGGTGTGGATTGTGGGTTTTGGAGAAGATCAGGTAGGTTTAGGGTGTCTTTGGGGTGGATCTATGGTTTTGGGGGATTTTCTTCCAGTTTTGGGGGTGTTGCCGATATTTTTTGGGGTGTTTTTGACGTGTTTTGGGGTCTCCATTAAGTTTTGTTGTGTTCTTGTTGGTCATTATGTTAAATAGGAGTGGATTGTGGGTTTTGGAGAAGATCAGGTAGGTTTAGGGTGGTTTTGGGGTGGATCTATGGTTTTGGGGATTTTCTTCCAGTTTTGGGGGTGATGCCGATATTTTTTGGGGTGTTTTTGACGTGTTTTGGGGTCTCTGTTGGGTTTTGTTGGGTTCTCATTGGTCATCATGGTGGAAAAGGGTACATTGTGGGTTTTGGAGAACATCAGGTAGGTTTAGGGTGTCTTTGGGGTGGATCTATGGTATTTGGGGTTTTCTTCTATTTTTTTGGCATGAACCTGTTCTTTTTTGGGGTGTTTTTGATGTGTTTTGGGGTCAACGTTGGGTTTTGTTGTGTTCTTGTTGGTCATTATGTTAAATAGGAGTGGATTGTGGGTTTTGGAGAAGATCAGGTAGGTTTAGGGTGGTTTTGGGGTGGATCTATGGTTTTGGCGTATTTTCTTCCAGATTTGGGGGTGATGCCACTATTTTTTGGGGTGTTTTTGACGTGTTTTGGGGTCTCCGTTGGGTTTCATTGGGTTTTCCATGGTCATCATGGTGGAAAAGAGTAAATTGTGGGTTTGGAGAAGATCAGGTAGGTTTAGGGTGGTTTTGGGGTGGATCTATGGTTTTGGCGTATTTTCTTCCAGTTTTGGGGGTGATGCCGATATTTTTTGGGGTGTTTTTGACGTGTTTTGGGGTCTCTGTTGGGTTTTGTTGGGTTCTCGTTGGTCATCATGGTGGAAAAGTGTACATTGTGGGTTTTGGAGAACATCAGGTAGGTTTAGTGTGGTTTTGGGGTGGTTCTATGGTTTTGGTGTATTTTCTTCCAGTTTTGGGGGTGTTGCCGATATTTTTTGGGGTGTTTTTGACGTTTTTTGGGGTCTCCGTTGGGTTTTGTTGTGTTCTTGTTGGTCATTATGTTAAATAGGAGTGGATTGTGGGTTTTGGAGAAGATCAGGTAGGTTTAGGGTGGTTTTGGGGTGGATCTATGGTTTTGGGGGATTTTCTTCCAGTTTTGGGGGTGATGCCGATATTTTTTGGGGTGTTTTTGACGTGTTTTGGGGTCTCCATTAGGTTTTGTTGTGTTCTTGTTGGTCATTATGTTAAATAGGTGTGGATTGTGGGTTTTGGAGAAGATCAGGTAGGTTTAGGGTGGTTTTGGGGTGTATCTATGGTTTTGGTGTATTTTCTTCCAGATTTGGGGTTGATGCCGATATTTTTTGGGGTGTTTTTGACGTGTTTTGGGGTCTCTGTTGGGTTTATTTGCGTTGTCATTGGTCATCATGGTGGAAAAGGGTAAATTCTGGGTTTTGGAGAACATCAGGTAGGTTTAGTGTGGTTTTGGGGTGGATCTATGGTTTTGGGGGATTTTATTCCTGTTTTGGGGGTGATGCCATTCTTGTTTGGGGTGTTTTTTTAAGGGTTTTGGGGTCTCTGTTTTGTTTTGTTGGGTTCTCATTGGTCATCATGGTGGAAAAGTGTAAATTATGGGTTTTGGAGAAGATCAGGTAGGTTTAGGGTGGTTTTGGGGTGGATCTATGGTTTTGGCGGATTTTCTTCCAGATTTGGGGGTGATGCCGATATTTTTTGGGGTGTTTTTGACGTTTTTTGGGGTCTCCATTAGGTTTTGTTGTGTTCTTGTTGGTCATTATGTTAAATAGGTGTGGATTGTGGGTTTTGGAGAAGATCAGGTAGGTTTAGGGTGGTTTTGGGGTGGATCTATGGTTTTGGGGGATTTTCTTCCAGTTTTGGGTGTGATGCCATTCTTGTTTGGGGTGTTTTTAAAGGTTTTTGGGGTCTCTGTTGGGTTTTGTTGTGTTCTCGTTGGTCATCATGGTGGAAAAGTGTAAATTGTGGGTTTTGGAGAACATCAGGTAGGTTTAGGGTGTCTTTGGGGTGGATCTATGGTATTTGGGGTTTTCTTCTATTTTTTGGTATGAACCTGTGCTTTTTTGGGGTGTTTTTGATGTGTTTTGGGGTCTCCATTAGGTTTTGTTGTGTTCTTGTTGGTCATTATGTTAAATAGGAGTGGATTGTGGGTTTTGGAGAAGATCAGGTAGGTTTAGGGTGGTTTTGGGGTGGATCTATGGTTTTGGGGGATTTTCTTCCAGTTTTGGGGGTGATTCCGATATTTTTTGGGGTGTTTTTGATGTGTTTTGGGGTCTCCATTAGGTTTTGTTGTGTTCTTGTTGGTCATTATGTTAAATAGGTGTGGATTGTGGGTTTTGGAGAACATCAGGTAGGTTTAGTGTGGTTTTGGGGTGGTTCTATGGTTTTGGTGTATTTTCTTCCAGTTTTGGGGTGTTGCCGATATTTTTTGGGGTGTTTTTGACGTTTTTTGGGGTCTCCGTTGGGTTTTGTTGTGTTCTTGTTGGTCATTATGTTAAATAGGAGTGGATTGTGGGTTTTGGAGAAGATCAGGTAGGTTTAGGGTGGTTTTGGGGTGGATCTATGGTTTTGGGGGATTTTCTTCCAGTTTTGGGGGTGATGCCGATATTTTTTGGGGTGTTTTTGACGTGTTTTGGGGTCTCCATTAGGTTTTGTTGTGTTCTTGTTGGTCATTATGTTAAATAGGTGTGGATTGTGGGTTTTGGAGAAGATCAGGTAGGTTTAGGGTGGTTTTGGGGTGTATCTATGGTTTTGGTGTATTTTCTTCCAGATTTGGGGTTGATGCCGATATTTTTTGGGGTGTTTTTGACGTGTTTTGGGGTCTCTGTTGGGTTTATTTGCGTTGTCATTGGTCATCATGGTGGAAAAGGGTAAATTCTGGGTTTTGGAGAACATCAGGTAGGTTTAGTGTGGTTTTGGGGTGGATCTATGGTTTTGGGGGATTTTATTCCTGTTTTGGGGGTGATGCCATTCTTGTTTGGGGTGTTTTTTAAGGGTTTTGGGGTCTCTGTTTTGTTTTGTTGTGTTCTCATTGGTCATCATGGTGGAAAAGTGTAAATTATGGGTTTTGGAGAAGATCAGGTAGGTTTAGGGTGGTTTTGGGGTGGATCTATGGTTTTTGGCGGATTTTCTTCCAGATTTGGGGGTGATGCCGATATTTTTTGGGGTGTTTTTGACGTTTTTTGGGGTCTCCATTAGGTTTTGTTGTGTTCTTGTTGGTCATTATGTTAAATAGGTGTGGATTGTGGGTTTTGGAGAAGATCAGGTAGGTTTAGGGTGGTTTTGGGGTGGATCTATGGTTTTGGGGGATTTTCTTCCAGTTTTGGGTGTGATGCCATTCTTGTTTGGGGTGTTTTTAAAGGTTTTTGGGGTCTCTGTTGGGTTTTGTTGTGTTCTCGTTGGTCATCATGGTGGAAAAGTGTAAATTGTGGGTTTTGGAGAACATCAGGTAGGTTTAGGGTGTCTTTGGGGTGGATCTATGGTATTTGGGGTTTTCTTCTATTTTTTGGTATGAACCTGTGCTTTTTTGGGGTGTTTTTGATGTGTTTTGGGGTCTCCATTAGGTTTTGTTGTGTTCTTGTTGGTCATTATGTTAAATAGGTGTGCATTGTGGGTTTTGGAGAAGATCAGGTAGGTTTAGGGTGGTTTTGGGGTGGATCTATGGTTTTGGGGGATTTTCTTCCAGTTTTGGGGGTGATTCCGATATTTTTTGGGGTGTTTTTGATGTGTTTTGGGGTCTCCATTAGGTTTTGTTGTGTTCTTGTTGGTCATTATGTTAAATAGGTGTGGATTGTGGGTTTTGGAGAAGATAAGGTAGGTTTAGGGTGGTTTTGGTGTGGATCTATGGTTTTGGGGGATTTTCTTCCAGTTTTGGGGGTGATGCCGATATTTTTTGGGGTGTTTTTGACGTGTTTTGGGGTCTCCATTAGGTTTTGTTGTGTTCTTGTTGGTCATTATGTTAAATAGGAGTGGGATTGTGGGTTTTGGAGAAGATCAGGTAGGTTTAGGGTGGTTTTGGGGTGGATCTATGGTTTTGGGGATTTTCTTCCAGTTTTGGGGGTGATGCCGATATTTTTTGGCGTGTTTTTGACGTGTTTTGGGGTCTCTGTTGGGTTTTGTTGGGTTCTCATTGGTCATCATGGTGGAAAAGGGTACATTGTGGGTTTTGGAGAACATCAGGTAGGTTTAGGGTGTCTTTGGGGTGGATCTATGGTATTTGGGGTTTTCTTCTATTTTTTTGGCATGAACCTGTTCTTTTTTGGGGTGTTTTTGATGTGTTTTGGGGTCTCCGTTGGGTTTTGTTGTGTTCTTGTTGGTCATTATGTTAAATAGGAGTGGATTGTGGGTTTTGGAGAACATCAGGTAGGTTTAGGGTGGTTTTGGGGTGGATCTATGGTTTTGGCGTATTTTCTTCCAGATTTGGGGGTGATGCCGCTATTTTTTGGGGTGTTTTTGACGTGTTTTGGGGTCTCCGTTGTGTTTCATTGGTTTTCCTTGGTCATCATGGTGGAAAAGAGTAAATTGTGGGTTTTGGAGAAGATCAGGTAGGTTTAGGGTGGTTTTGGGGTGGATCTATGGTTTTGGGGGATTTTATTCCTGTTTTGGGGGTGATGCCATTCTTGTTTGGGGTGTTTTTTAAGGGTTTTGGGGTCTCTGTTTTGTTTTGTTGGCTTCTCATTGGTCATCATGGTGGAAAAGTTTAAATTGTGGGTTTTGGAGAACATCAGGTAGGTTTAGGGTGGTTTTGGGGTGGATCTATGGTTTTGGCGTATTTTCTTCCAGTTTTGGGGGTGATGCCGCTATTTTTTGGGGTGTTTTTGACGTGTTTTGGGGTCTCCGTTGTGTTTCATTGGGTTTTCCATGGTCATCATGGTGGAAAAGAATAAATTGTGGGTTTTGAGAAGATCAGGTAGGTTTAGGGTGGTTTTGGGGTGGATCTATGGTTTTGGGGGATTTTCTTCCAGTTTTGGGGTGATGCCATTCTTGTTTGGGGTGTTTTTTAAGGGTTTTGGGGTCTCTGTTTTGTTTTGTTGGGTTCTCGTTGGTCATCATGGTGGAAAAGTGTACATTGTGGGTTTTGGAGAGCATCAGGTAGGTTTAGGGTGGTTTTGGGGTGGATCTATGGTTTTGGTGTATTTTCTTCCAGATTTGGGGGTGATGCCGCTATTTTTTGGGGTGTTTTTGACGTGTTGTGGGGTCTCCGTTGTGTTTCATTGGGTTTTCCATGGTCATCATGGTGGAAAAGAGTAAATTGTGGGTTTTGGAGAAGATCAGGTAGGTTTAGGGTGGTTTTGGGGTGGATCTATGGTTTTGGGGGATTTTATTCCTGTTTTTGGGTGTGATGCCATTCTTGTTTGGGGTGTTTTTAAGGGTTTTGTGGTCTCTGTTTTGTTTGTTGGCTTCTCATTGGTCATCATGGTGGAAAATGTTAAATTGTGGGTTTTGGAGAACATCAGGTAGGTTTAGGGTGGTTTTGTGGTGGATCTGTGGTTTTGGCGTATTTTCTTCCAGATTTGGGGGTGATGCCGCTATTTTTTGGGGTGTTTTTGACGTGTTTTGGGGTCTCCGTTGTGTTTCATTGGGTTTTCCATGGTCATCATGGTGGAAAAGGGTAAATTGTGAGTTTTGGAGAAGATCAGGTAGGCTTAGGGTGGTTTTGGGGTGGATATATGGTATTCAGTTTTTTTTTTTTTTGTTTTGGGGGGGGGGGGGGGCATGATCCTTGACTTTTTATGTTGTTTTTGACGTGTTTTGGGGTCTCCGTTGTGTTTCATTGGGTTTTCCATGGTCATCGTGTTGGAAAAGGGTAAATTGTGGGTTTTGGAGAACTTCAGGTAGGTTTAGGGGGAGTTTTCACGTGGATTCATGGTATTTGGGGTTTTCTTCTTTTTGGGGGAGTGATCCTCTCCTTTCTTCGGGTGATTTTGAAGTGTTTTGGGGTTTCCGTTGCGTTTCGTTGAGTTCCTAATGTGTTTTATGGTGGTTGGGAGTGTGCTTTGGGATTAGGAGAACATCAGGTAGGTTTAGGGTGTCTTTGGGGTGGATCTATGGTATTTGGGGTTTTCTTCTATTTTTTGGCGTGATCCTGTTCTTTTTTTTTGGGTTGTTTTTGGACGTGTTTTGGGGTCTCCGTTGGGTTTTGTTGTGTTCTCGTTTGTCATCATGGTGGAAAAGTGTACATTGTGGGTTTTGGAGAAGATCAGGTAGGTTTAGGGTGGTTTTGGGGTGGATCTATGGTTTTGGTGTATTTTCTTCCAGTTTTGGGGGTGATGCCGACATTTTTTGGGGTGTTTTTGACGTGTTTTGGGGTCTCTGTTGGGTTTTGTTGTGTTCTTGTTGGTCATTATGTTAAATAGGTGTGGATTGTGGGTTTTGGAGAAGATCAGGTAGGTTTAGGGTGTCTTTGGGGTGGATCTATGGTTTTGGGGGATTTTCTTGCAGTTTTGGGTGTGATGCCATTCTTGTTTGGGGTTTTTTTTAAGGGTTTTGGGGTCTCTGTTTTGTTTTGTTGTGTTCTCATTGGTCATCATGGTGGAAAAGGGTACATTGTGGGTTTTGGAGAAGATCAGGTAGGTTTAGGGTGGTTTTGGGGTGGATCTATGGTTTTGGCGTATTTTCTTCCAGATTTGGGGGTGATGCCAATATTTTTTGGGGCTGTTTTTGACGTGTTTTGGATCTCTGTTGGGTTTATTTGCGTTCTCATTGGTCATCATGGTTGAAAAGTGTACATTGTGGGTTTTGGAGAAGATCAGGTAGGTTTAGGGTGTCTTTGGGGTGGATCTATGTTATTTGGGGTTTTCTTCTATTTTTTGGCATGAACCTGTTCTTTTTTAAGGTGTTTTTGATGTGTTTTGGGGTCTCCGTTGGGTTTTGTTGTGTTCTTGTTGGTCATTATGTTAAATAGGAGTGGATTGTGGGTTTTGGAGAAGATCAGGTAGGTTTAGGGTGGTTTTGGGGTGGATCTATGGTTTTGGGGATTTTCTTCCAGTTTTGGGGGTGATGCCGATATTTTTTGGGTGTTTTTGACGTGTTTTGGGGTCTCCATTAGGTTTTGTTGTGTTCTTGTTGGTCATTATGTTAAATAGGTGTGGATTGTGGGTTTTGGAGAAGATCAGGTAGGTTTAGGGTGGTTTTGGGGTGGATCTATGGTTTTGGTGTATTTTCTTCCAGTTTTGGGGTGATGCCGATATTTTTTGGGGTGTTTTTGACGTGTTTTGGGGTCTCCATTAGGTTTTGTTGTGTTCTTGTTGGTCATTATGTTAAATAGGAGTGGATTGTGGGTTTTGGAGAAGATCAGGTAGGTTTAGGGTGGTTTTGGGGTGGGATCTATGGTTTTGGGGGATTTTCTTCCAGGTTTGGGGGTGATGCCGATATTTTTTGGGGTGTTTTTGACGTGTTTTGGGGTCTCTGTTGGGTTTATTTGCGTTGTCATTGGTCATCATGGTGGAAAAGGGTAAATTGTGGGTTTTGGAGAACATCAGGTAGGTTTAGTGTGGTTTTGGGGTGGATCTATGGTTTAGGGGGATTTTATTCCTGTTTTGGGGGTGATGCCATTCTTGTTTGGGGTGTTTTTAAGGGTTTTGGGGTCTCTGTTTTGTTTTGTTGGGTTCTCATTGGTCATCATGGTGGAAAAGTGTAAATTGTGGGTTTTGGAGAACATCAGGTAGGTTTAGGGTGGTTTTGGGGTGGATCTATGGTTTTGGTGTATTTTCTTCCAGATTTGGGGGTGATGCCGATATTTTTTGGGGTGTTTTTGACGTGTTTTGGGGTCTCCATTAGGTTTTGTTGTGTTCTTGTTGGTCATTATGTTAAATAGGTGTGGATTGTGGGTTTTGGAGAAGATCAGGTAGGTTTAGGGTGTCTTTGGGGTGGATCTATGGTTTTGGTGTATTTTCTTCCAGTTTTGGGTGTGATGCCATTTTTGTTTGGGGTGTTTTTAAAGGTTTTTGGGGTCTCTGTTGGGTTTTGTTGTGTTCTCGTTGGTCATCATGGTGGAAAAGTGTAAATTGTGGGTTTTGGAGAACATCAGGTAGGTTTAGGGTGTCTTTGGGGTGGATCTATGGTATTTGGGGTTTTCTTCTATTTTTTGGTATGAACCTGTGCTTTTTTGGGGTGTTTTTGATGTGTTTTGGGGTCTCCATTAGGTTTTGTTGTGTTCTTGTTGGTCATTATGTTAAATAGGTGTGGATTGTGGGTTTTGGAGAAGATCAGGTAGGTTTAGGGTGGTTTTGGGGTGGATCTATGGTTTTGGGGGATTTTCTTCCAGTTTGGGGGTGATGCCGATATTTTTTGGGGTGTTTTTGACGTGTTTTGGGGTCTCCATTAGGTTTTGTTGTGTTCTTGTTGGTCATTATGTTAAATAGGAGTGGATTGTGGGTTTTGGAGAAGATCAGGTAGGTTTAGGGTGGTTTTGGGGTGGATCTATGGTTTTGGCGTATTTTCTTCCAGATTTGGGGGTGATGCCGCTATTTTTTTGGGGTGTT